>NC_064292.1:33015089-33200388 GCF_019186545.1 Solanum stenotomum
CCTTGTTAAGACCTTTGTGAACTTGAGAAAGTCGAAACAAATGTTGATTGGAAAATACGGGCAAACCTATGGGTTAAAGCATGCATTGTGTTCATCTTTGTAAGTGTGAGCGTTGTATCTGATTCCTGAACTTTAAATTGATTATACCTTTGCGTGTGAAAATGGAATCATCATTTGTGTGAGGGCATTCGAAGGCTTTTGTTGAGCTTGAACTTGCATTTGAAGCAAGTATTGCGAGCATGAGAATCTTTGGTAATAGTGTGTCACAACTTGAATCTTTGAGTACACAATTGATCCTTGCATAAGTAAATTGAGTCTTGTTGTGTACATTCATAATTGAGTCTTGTGTAGTACTGTTTGAGACATCCTTTTTGAACTGTTGAACTTGAGTTTGCTTGAGGACAAGCAAAAGTTTAAGTTGGGGGTGTTGATGAGTCCACAAATTGGACTCATTTAGGGCTATATTTTAATAGAAATTGTGTCCTCAAATGCTTATTTTATCTTAATATATGATGAAAATTCTTAAATTTCAAGTATTTGAAGTTTAAAGGAAAGCAAGGACACCACGTAGCAAAGAGGGACAAAAAGGGTGAAAAGAACGAAGAAATAAAGGTCTGAGGATCACCGAGTCCACTTGGCGAATCGCCGAAGGGTCTCACTTCACTTTTTGTTCTAGTGTGTTGAGCCCTGAAGGAAAGGATCAAGTCAACGGAGATAGGGAGCAATCGGCGCATCGCTTAGAAGTTCTGTGAAGCAGAACCATGTCGCCCAATGACCCAGAGCATGACGATGTTGAAGGCTGGTGCAAGACGGCGAGAACTACAACAAAGGGCGAATTGCCGAGTTGATCGGCGATTCCGACTAACGACGCCGAATCATCTGTTGCAGCACAAATATGTGAAAACTATAAACACTAGTTAGAGTTGTAGTTTTAAGTGTGGAACAATTATTATAATTTTCAGTCTAGAATATTAGCTTTTCATATTTTTTTCTCTGAGTTTGAGAGGGTTTTGAAGACTTGAAGAAGAAGAGGGTTTTATCTCCAAAGATTTGGACTTGGGTCTCTTGGATTCTTCATTCTTGGCCTGTAACAAGACTTAAATGTTCATACCCATTTGAATACAAACTCATTTAGGTATAAATTTTATCTCTTAATGTGTGGCTAAAACCCCCAATTCTTGGGGTATGATTTAGCGAATATGGGTTAAGATAATTGTTAGGTCTTGCTTGTTGATAGTTTAAATGTAGTTTAATGGTGATTTCGTCTAGTAGGTGTGGTTAAATCTAATGGATTTGTAGTTGCAAATACAAGTTCACTCATATGTTTTCAGCTTGCTCGAGAGAGAAGTCGTGGAACCAAGAACACTAGATTGATGGCCTAAGGAATGGGTCGACATGAGGCTCAGCCCGAGAGGGTGAGCCCTAGTCCCATATCCTAACACTCAGCACAAGAGAGCGAGTGGGGTAAGGCGAAGACTGGTCTTCATGCGGCAAGTGGGTGTCCGAGAGGTACTCATTTGAAACGGGGTAAGTTGTTCAAGAGACTGATTCCCACATAAAGCTTAGCCTAGTCACTATTACTCTATAAATTTTCTATCGAAAGCATGTACCCAATACTTTAGATTAGCCTGTATTCCGGTCACATCCCAAGAATCTCCTTCTCATTGCTTAAATTTCCTTGCTGATTTCACTAATTTTAGCTTACTTGTGACAAAACCCCCATTTGATATTTGACACTCTTGTGTCTCCCTTTAATTTACAATGTTTTTAATCGTTAATATCTTTAGCTACGACTAATTAGAATGAAATTCTAATTTTCTATTAATTCTCAAAACTACTCCCTTGGGACACGACCCCAACCCTTGGTTGGGTTACCATACTATTGCACGCTCGTAGACACCCGAACTGTAAGATGTGTCATTGATTACGCAAACAATGATCACTTTAACCTTAAAAATGAATTTAATTTTGATGATTACCTTGAGGTTCTTGCACAAGGAAGAGTTGGAGGTATTGTACTGATGTGGCTCACAAACATGGTTAATATTACTTTGAAAAGGAAGGATGACCAAGAACTTCATGCCATGATCCAGGTATTTCCCCATTATTTTTGTTGGTGTTTCTCAGCGATCTATGCAAGTACTGATAGTTATAAATGAAATACTTTGTGAAACAATTTAGAAGACATTAACTCCTCCTTCACTGGCCCTTGGTTAAATGCGGGTGACTTTAACGAAATTTTTGGTCAACAAGAAAAATGGGGGGCGGGGGGAAGAAAAATTAATTCTAGATGTAGCTCAAAATTTTGGAACTGTTTAAATAATTGTATCCTTATTGACCTTGAATTTAAGAGGTGTAAATATACTTGGTCTAATCACAGGCATGGAAGGAAAGATCTTATTCTTGAAAGACTTGGTCGTGCCTTTGCTAATAATGACTGGCTTGTTAAGTATCCAAATGCTCAAGTCACGCATCTTCAAAAAACCCATTCCGACCATAACCCTTTGCTTGCTTCGCTCTTTAAACCTAATTCTGGAAACTTGTCTAAACCTTTTAGACTTGAAAATTTCTGGTTAGAGCACCCATATTTCAGAAATTTAGTAGAAAGGTGTTGGATTAATAATGACCTTATCAGTGCCATTTCCCTCTTTAGGAATGAGGCTCATATTTGGAGGAGAGAAACTTTTGGAAATATCTTTAAAAAGAAAAGAATTATCCTTGCTAGATTAGGAGGCATCCAAAACTCTCCTTCATATCCTTCGAGTCGTTTTCTTCAAAATCTCAAAAGTACACTCTTTAAGGATTACAACAATATCTTTAAACTAGAAGAAGACTATTTAAAGCTTCGTTCTCGAATAAACTGGATTAGGGATGGTGATGATAATACTAGGTTTATCACCTTTCTTTCATTAATAGGAGAAGACGGAATAACATTTCTTTCTTCAAAGATGATAATGATAACTGGATTACTAGCCGTAAAAATATTGTCGAGCATGCTTTCTCCTATTACAATTCATGTTTCACCACTGACCATTCCGCTACGTACTGGAAGGACATCCATAATTCCACTCCCAGCTTTCACAAGTTGGATCTCTCCCCTCTGGACAGACCCCTAGCTGATTTCGAAGTTGTCCAAGCCCTTTTCTCCTTCAAGCCCCTTAAAGCTTCGGGGCCGGATGGTCTTCATCCTCAATTCTTCCAACAGCATTGGCATACTGAAAAAAACACTATCCTCAAGTCTTGACACGAAATTTTCAATACCCAAAAAATCTCAACAGATCTTAATTAGACTTTCCTCTGCCTTATTCCTAAGTTCAAGAATGCTAACCACCTTAAAAATTTCAGACCAATAGGGTTATACAACACCATGTATAAAATAGTTACTAAAATTATCGCCAATCGTATCAAGCCCTTTCTGAATGACCTTATTAGTCCCCACCAGACCAGCTTTCTAAAAGGTCGTAGAGCTTGTGATAATGTTATCTTAGTTTAAGAGCTTTTGACCCATATCAACAAAACTAAAAGCAAAAAAGGTTGCCTCATGCTAAAAATTACTTAGGAAAAAGCCTTCGACAGGCTTGAATGGTCTTTTGTTCAGCGCGCCCTTCATCATTTCAAATTTCCTCCTAACATCTCTAGGCTCATTATGAATTGTATCTCCAACAGCAATATCGCTATCTTGATTAATGGCATTGGAACAAACTTTTTCTCCCCTTCTAGAGGCATAAGACAAGGTGATCCAATGTCCCTGTATATCTTTATCCTTTGCATGGAACTCCTCTCCTCGTACATTAGCTATCAGGTTGATATCTTACTGTGAAAACTGATTACTCTTAGTAAAAATGGACCCCTATTATCGCATCTTTTCTTCGCAGACGATCTCACTCTTATCGCTCGGGTAGACGACATTTCCATCCACACTATGTACAAATGTATGGATACTTTCTCTCGTCTATCAGGCCAAAGAATAAACCCCAATAAATCCAAGGCCATCTTCTCTAAATCTTGTAGCAACAATTATAAGTTATTAATTAAGCAATACTTTAATATTTCTCCTGTTGTACACTATGGTAAGTACCTTGGGTTCCCCATTCTTAATAACAAACCTAACCCTACTTATTTTCAATATATTATTGATAATATAAAGAAAAAGCTCTCCTCTTGGAAGATTAATTTTCTCACTCCAATTGGCCGTTTAGTCCTTGCTCACTCTACCCTCAACGTTGTCACGGCCCATTCTATGCAATACTTCCACCTCCCTAATAAAATCTATAACTCTATCGACAAAATCCAAACAGATTTTATCTGGGGGTCCACCATTCACAAAAGAAAAATTCACTACGTAGCTTAGGATACCGTTACCTATCCCAAGGAGCATGGTGGTCTTGCGCTCCAATCAGCCCACACGAAAAACAAAATCCTTTTTACTAGTCTCACTCGGAGACTCTTTACGAACCCCGCCAAACTTTGGGCTCAAACCCTTATTATGAAATACAACAAAAAAACTACCCCTAGGCAGTCCTTTATTTGGAAAAATATCCTCACTGGGAAATCTATTTGCGCCAACAATAATGGCAAATCTATAAGCCTTTGGTACCATATATGGATTCTGGACACCCCTCCCTTAAGGCATTTAGTCCAAGGTCCCCTTACTAGACAAGATGAAGATTCTACTATTTCTTCTATTTGGGATAATTCTAACTGGAACTGGGATAAACTTAACCTTCGCATTCCGCCAGCTATTATGGGAAAAGCAAGCCTCATTAGCTTAAACTCTGATCTTTCAAGCAATGACCAGTCTTATTGGATGGGAAATTCTAATGGTTTATTTACTACCAATTTTGTTCTCCATATTCTCAAGCAGCCTCCTCCCAATCCTTTCCAACATACATGGATTTGGAAACTAAAAACTCCTAATAAGATCAAATTCTTCCTTTGGTTTTGTGCCCTCAATAGACTGCCCACTAATTCTTACCTACATCACATTGATATTGTCTCCGAATCCATTTGCACTATTTGTAAACAAGAAGATGAATCCATTACCCACATATTCCTCCATTGTTATACAACGAAAAAATTTTGGCTTGACGTTGGTATTTCCATACCAACGTCAAGCCAAACTCACTGGCTCAAAGTTTTTAAGGACTTTACTTTGCCGCAGGGCAGCAATCTCTCTAGTTGGCCTGACTTCTTCCCTTTCGCCCTTTGGAGCTTATGGATGAATAAAAATCATGACACCTTCAATAACAAAAGCTCCTTACTGTTACCCTCCGTGGTGAAAAACAAAACCTTGGAATATTGTCGTTACTCAAATCATGCACAAAATCCACAAGCCTCCGACCTCACGAGTATCAAGTGGTCTCCCCCTCCTACAGAAACTTTTAAACTTAACATCAATGGCTCTTTTTCCAAAGATCGCAATAAAGGAGGTATTGGAGGGGTTATTAGAGATCACAATGGCCAGTGGGTAATGGGATCATATAATAACATCACTGCTCAAAACCATTGTGAATTAGAAGCTCTTCTTGATGGCCTAAAAATAGTTGTTGATTGTTCCATTGTTCCAATTGAAATTGAACTCGACTCTAGTGAGGTAATTGAAGCATTAGAAGATACTCAGCCTATTTACGCAACTAAAATGAATTCTTGCAGGTTGCTTATGAAGAGGTTGGGGAATCCACTGGTCCGCCATAGCTTCCGACAAGCAAACAAAGTAGCAGACTCTTTGTCAAGACTAGGTACCAAGCTAACACCGTCCGCACAAGCTGCTATATTATCTACTCCTCCAGATCATACTTTGTTTCTAATCAAGGATGATCAACAAGGATTAATATCTACTAAGCAAGTGTTAAGAACTACTTGTAATAAGTTAGCCCGTTTTGATAATCTAGTTGTAATAGCCAACTATGGTGACAATGTAGAGGCCAATAGGCCTCCCAACTGTGTAACTCCCTAATTATGTATTATCTTATCATCCAAAAAAAAAATGTTTGATAGAATATGTAGAACTAGTGAACAAATCCGTGCTTCGCTCGTATTAGACTTTTTTATATTAAATTTCTAATAAAATATTTTAAACTTTAATCAATTATATTATTAAAATACTTTTTTTTAAATGATTTTTCATTACTTAACTATAAATTATTTTTCTTATCCCACTCCATCACTTCCTCTCACCGTACCCCCCTCCCCCTCCCCCATTTTTTAGTTTTTTTAAAAGTTTAAATTTCTTCTATAGAAGTATATAAAAAAGAATTTACTTCATTTCCCCCCCTCTCCTTCGAATACTAATTTCGATATTATTTTATTTTTAAAAAAAAATTCTACCCACTCCACCTAACCCTCCGCTTCCAAAAATTTTCTCGTTTTGTGTTAGATATATATATATCGAAAATATATTTTACTTGCCACCACAAGACTTTTTTTAAAATAATAATTTTATTTATGTTATATTCGTTACACGAAAAAAAATCCTAAAAATATATGTACATATCTAACACAAAACGAGAAAAATGTAAAAATAAATAAATAAATTAGGAGTGGTGGGTTAAATAGGATGGGGTAGAATTTTTATTTTTTTAAAATAAAATAATATATACATATATATATATATAAATATTTTTTGGGGAATGAGTGGGTGGTTTTTTTTTTTNTATAAAAGAAACTAAAAAAAAAGGTTGGGGATTGTCCGGGGGGTGGAGGAGGTGGTGGAGTGGGGTAAGAAAAATAATTTAATTTAAAAAAAAAAATATATTTTTTTGGATAGTAATACTTTAATCTTTAATTTTTAATTAATATTAATAGTTTATTATTTAATTTTTTTCAAGGTAAAATATTTTATCTATGTGCAATGCCATGTGTCAAGGTTTTTTTCAAATAAATGAGAGAGTGCATTACACACACTATTGAGGTGGGTTTCTCAAACTAATAAGTGATAGTTTATGTATGAAATTCACACTCTCAATGGTTTAGGTATGAAACAAAAAAAAAACAGAGGATAGTTTAGGCGTGTTTTTGACACTTATCTCTAAGTGAAACCATATTTTCATTTTTTTTCTTAAAAGAAGGTAAGGAAAGAAAAACGAAGGATTTCCAAAAATTCAAACACTTTCTGTAAGTATCTGTAGATGTATAACAAAATTGAACATTTTTTTATCTTTAACGTTTTTCCCTCTCTTACTTTCCGTCATAATCACTCATTTTCTCTTTTAAAATCTATTAAATCATATTTTCTATTTTAAAAAATATTAAATCATACTCTTCTTTTTCATCTTTTAACTTCTGAATAATCAAAATATATCTCTAAATCTCAATATAAAATGTAAAAAATAATAATTCAAAAAAACAGTGCATAAAAGCATATTGTAACATATGAAGAAGTAAAAACATTATTACTCATTAATTATTCAATTTAATTTGAGAAAATGCAATTAATCAATGTAGTCAGGAATGGCAAAAATAAATAACAGAAAAACTAATCATTATAAATTAATATAAGAATTACAGTATAGATTTTTTTAAAACCGACTCTTACACATAAATGATTAAAAATAATCATATTATTATGGATGATGCAACTTTAGGTGCAACCCATATAAAATGAACTTTTGAGGCAAGACATAAAGTTGTTATCAATGGGTGGTTGTGCCTACAGGAACACCTTCTTGCAAATGCGTTTGATTTACCAAAATAATTAAATAGCAATCAGTAATTTACTCCTCCTATCTCTCATTGACTATTTGATTGTCAATTTCTCTCTTTTATCCTATCATTTTTAGTGATCATACATTACTGGCGAATTTTCTCTATTCCAACAAATGCAAATCCTCCTCAAATAGAGGTCTTATGCATTCTAATTAGTCATATATTTCTGGTAATAGAGTGTCGTTTTTCTGCATTACAAATATATTAAAGTAAGTAATAGAGTAATGAGAAAAAGATGAAAGAGAGATGATGGATATCAAAAAATCCACAGTAAAATATAAATAGGATTCTTAGTCATTGAGAGGTGTCACATCATTTTTTTAATCTCACTTTATATATATATATATAGAGAGAGAGAGAGAGAGAGAGATGATGATGGATATCAAAAAATCCACAGTAAAATATAAATAGGATTCTTAGTCATTGAGAGGTGTCACATCACTTTTTTAATCTCACTTGATATATATATATACACACATCGTAAAATGAAACTATGTAAGGTTGTCTAACATTAATATTCTCTAGCGACTACAAAGAGAAGCAAAGAGAAAAAATCAAATTACTATTTCTATAAAAAAAATCATGATTTGTATAATTAAGAATA
Organism: Solanum stenotomum; assembly: GCF_019186545.1. NCBI lineage: Eukaryota > Viridiplantae > Streptophyta > Magnoliopsida > Solanales > Solanaceae > Solanum > Solanum stenotomum. Next base: position 33,023,398 of record NC_064292.1, read on the forward strand.
AAAATAATAATTAAATATATAATTTCAATAGGAAAAATGAGATAATTATACTATACATGTTAAATCATTTTACCTTGTAAAATCAAACTTTACAAACATATCTAACATTCTGCATTATACATCTCTTTCCTGCAAAATCAAATCAAAGAAGACAAAAATTTGATCAACCAAAGATACAAAAGATGAAGATAGAAAAACAAAAATAAAATAATCATCAGACATTTCTAAAAATAGGTTTTATAAGTGTGATTTTAAGGAGTTATAAATTAATAAATTAAATAATTTGAAGGTTATAAATATGAAAGCTTAGGAGTTATAGACATTACAAAATTAATTAAGTTTTGAATTTATGTAATTGAAGAAGTATGAATTAAAGAGATGATTTTATAAAATAAAATAATTGAAAAAATTAGAGAAAATATCAAAAAAAAAAAAAAAACCACAAATCTATCCATATATAATCTAGAAGAAAAAGTGTGACATGTCAGCACCACAAAATTTCTCAATTATTCAGATTTGAAAAATAAAATTCAAAATTTAAAAATTAGTTAAATTTAAAAATGTTTTTTTTTTAAAAAAAACTACAACTACGATTTTTTTCTTCAAAATAATTACCACAATTTTTACATTTAAAAAAGTCAAATAAAAAATAAAAAAATATTTGAAAAAATAAAAAATAAAAGGACGGATGAAACCCATTATCCCATTTTCTTCCACATCTTTTAAATTTAAAAAAATGCAGTTTTTTTTATATAAGAGTTTCCAATTTTGAAAAAAAGTTACAAAATTTCAAAAAAAGATAAAATTTTAATTTTAATTTCAAAAAACAACTAACCTTATCAATTGAAAATACCCTTGATCTTAAAACTACTACTCCACACTCTCTTAAAACTAATTCTTTAAAATACGTATTCAAACAAATGTATCAACATCAAAATTAACAAAATCGCAATATTTTTATCTCTTCTCTAACACAAAATTTAACAGTTTTGGTATGAAAGAGGAAGAAGAAATTTATGACGTGAAGGTGAAAGAAGTTTATGGTTATTGTGTTGAAGGTCAGGAACATCTGATTGTATGTGATTATATTCACGGGTAACATTCTACATCAAAGCCTAAGATTCTTCAATGTCAAATGAATGTTGCAGTTGTGTTTGCTGAAGAAATATTACTATAGGATTAAACATCATTTGATTATGTCAAGAGACCTATACTTTATCATTATGATGATGTTCATGGACAAGTACATTTAGTGTTAAGCAATTCTCGCTTTAGTGCTTGAAACAGATTTAATTTATTGATTGTATTATTATTTATTAGTTTAATAATTGTAATTAATTTAACGTATGAATTAAAAGATAAAGAATATTCATTTGTTACTTTTTTACTAATCATTAGCAAATAGGATTAATTACTCTAAATATTATTCTAAATAATTAAAGTTAAATTTAATATTTTTAGTAGAAATAAAAGAGCAAAAATTAATTGCATTTCAGGTTATATTTAAATCTATTTATATGTAAAAGAAGAGGATTATAATTTACTCAACCCTTAAACTATTTGATGTCCTAAACTATTTCTTAATTTTATGTAATGATTATTAATTTATCGCGACTTTATCACATATTTAATTTTAATAATGAACTTTACCTTCTTATACTAAAAATAATTTTTATAATTGAAGAATAAAATTTTACATGTCTACTATTATATAGGTTGCTAGGACTTTTCACTTTATCAAAGATTTTGTGACTTTTAATTTAAATATTTATATCTTTGACATTAAAAAAAATTACCGTGAAAAAAATTAATAACCAATTTAAACTTTTACATATTTTTAACAATCAATTTATTTATTTTTTAAAAAAAGTTCTACTATCTAAATTAATACCCCCACAAACCCTCACCCGCGTCCCATTTCCTCAAATATAGGTGAAATACAGATTAAAAAAATAACAAATATATTATTCAAAACATTTACATGAAGCCAAATAATAAGAGAAGGTGGTTTAAAATTTGTAAAATGACTTCTTTTGAAATGAAAATCATTGTTTAGTTATGAGTGTTCCGAAATATTGCACGATTTTTTCTTCAATATTTTGAAACATAATGATAAAAATCTGATAATATTTTAAATAAATAGATTGTTTCATTTGTATATAAAATACTAGATGAGGAAAAATAATAAGAAATATTATAGTATAAAATAATCTATATCTTTATCTATCTATATATAATAGGAGAAGTAAAAAGTGTCATGTATCGGCACCATAAAAATTTAACAATTATAAAATTCAAAAAATAATTTAAAAATAATTTGAAAAACATAAATGCTGATACATTAGTTAGTGGAGAATTTTAAGGGGTGGTTTCAGTGCCCCGTAATAATTTCAAATTTTAAAATAAATATTAAATCTGAAAATTTTTATTTCAAATTTTTAATTGTGAAGGGAGGATAGTTATTAGTTTTAAAATTTCAAAAAAATAATAATCATGCATTACGTTAATTAATGAAGAATTCTAAGGAGTGGTTTCAGTGGGTAGTTATTAGTTTACAATTTTAAAAAAATACAACATCTTTATTTATATCAAAAATGCAGATAATAATAATAATATAAACAAATGTAGAATATATATATATACCACCACAAAAAAACATTTTTTAAAAATAATTAAAATTATTTTAAAAAGTAATTTTAAAGCGGTTCTAGAAAATAAGAAATAACTGTAATATATATTTAGAATTGTAATTTAAAAAGTATTGGAGTTCTAATAAGTGTTTTAAAAGGTTGAAATTTTTAGTTTCAGGATAAATGCTTAAGATAATGTTGCAAAAATTTACGAATTACAAATTTATAATTATTTATTTATTTAATTTTTAAGAAAATAATGGTAACTTTTATTTTACAACACACGTTCTTAATATATGTTATTTTCTTTGAGAAACAGTATTTCTTTCCTTCTCATGTTGAGTCATTTTTGTTTTCTCCTCTTCTTCCTACTTTTGAGGATTTGTGATTGTCTTCTAAGCGATTCAAATCAGGATTTGTTATGAACGACGTCAACCAACTTTACCCCATCCCAAAACAGCTCTGCCACCTGAGACTGCTCCATAACCAGAATCTAAGATTTCTTCAAGGTCTGCTCCTCTTGAGCCTCCTCGGTGATCTTCCAGAGTGTCTCGAACTCCGAAATTGTATGATTTTTCTTCTACTTTATCCACCATCTCTATTCCAACAGGTTACTCACAAGCCTCCAAGCTTGAATGTTGGCAAAAAACAATGGAGGAGGAACTTTTGGCTCTTAAAGAAAATAACACATGGGATGTTGTTCCTTGTCCTCCAAATATTCGTCCAATTGGATGTAAATGAATTTATTCAATTAAACTTCATTCTGATGGAACTCTTGATCGGTACAATGCTCGATTGGTGGTCCTTGGCAACAAACAGGAGTATGGTATAGACTATGAAGAGACTTTTGCACCTGTAGCGAAAATGACTACGGTGCGAACTATTATTGCCATTGATGCATCACAAAATTGGCCTCTTCATCAAATGGATGTCAAAAATTATTTTCTTCATGGTGATCTCAAAGAAGATATTTGTATGAAACCCCCCACCTGGCTTGTTCTCATCACCTACATCAAATGTATGCAAGTTGAAGCAACCTTTATATGGATTAAAACAAGCTCCGAGAGCTTGATTTGACAAGTTTCGATCTACTTTGCTTCAATTCTCTTTTGAGCAGAGCAAATATGACTCGTCTTTGTTTCTTCAAAAAACATATGCAGGTTGTGTTCTTCTTTTGGTGTATGTAGATGACATTATTATCACAAGAACTGATTCTTCACTAATCACTAGCCTCCAACAGCAGCTTAATGATTCTTTTCATTTGAAAGATCTTGGTACTCTTACATACTTTTTGAGGTTAGAAGTTCATTATAATTCTTTAGGCGTGTTCTTGAATTAACACAAATATACTTAGCACTTGATTGCTTTGGCTGGTCTTCAAAGGACCAAACACATTGAAGTGGACAGTCATTATATCAAAGAAGTTGTAGATAAGAGAGCCATTACTCTTCCATATGTATCTAGTGATCATCAAATAGCTGATGTGTTTACAAAGTCTATGGTCCGACAATGTCATCAGTTTCTGGTAGGTAAATTGATGTTTTTTGATCCAGTAACATCAATTTGAGGGGGGATGTTAGCATGATTGGACAGATTCTAAATATTTGTACATATCTATGTAATAACTCTAAAAATTTTTATAATGATAATAGGAGATAGCATAGATTAATGTAGCATATTTTCAAAGATATTACAATTAGGAATAACATATATTTAGGGATATATAACAGATTTTTAGGCATTTAAATAAGATTTCTTTGTATTTAATGGAAGAACTCTCATTTGAGATGACTCATCAGTCAGCTTTCCCCTATAAATAAAGGGGTTTTCCTTCATTGTAAATAAGATCTATGAATCCCTAAATATCCCCCTCAAGAGAAATAATAAGTCTTCTCTCTTTTTCCTATTTTGTTCTCATAATTTTATATAGTTCCATAACAAAATCACAAATTTCATTTTTATAAAAATAGAAGCTACAAATAAAGTATATATTCACTTATTATAGTTGATTCAGGCTTCTTTTTGTTACTATTAAATTGTATAAATAAAAATAAATAAATTAACACAATGTGTTGCACAACAAAAAATTATCAAACATAAAAGAAAAATATCTTCTTTATTTGGATTGAATGTCACCTATGTTAAGGAGCAAGGCACAAACATATTCGATCTGATTCTTATCATTATTTTGTGTTTATCAGATTATATATTTTATATATTTAATATTTAATCAAAAAGTTAATTAATGTTTAACTCAAAAAGTTACTTAATATTTGACTAAAAAAGTTATTTTCAGTGAGATCAAAATTTCGCATAAGAAATAATTATATCTCAATTAAGCATTATAATCAACTTTTGAAAATGGAAGAAATGAAAAAAAATGTTTACTTTCAGTTCTTTCACATATACAATTAACTTCCAAATTTCATTTTTAACGATATAAATTATATCAAAATTTAATTTTTAACATCTAGATCTGCCAAGAACGTTTTCTTACAACCGATATGTCCTTACTAACAAATGGTACAAAAATAAAATAAAAATTTATAATAATTATGACAAAAAACAGAAGTTATAGTGATACATACAAAAAAATATTTATTTACTTCTACGTATGTCACAACCCCGACCGCCGTGATTGGCATCCATACTAATTCTCCGGTGGGAGAACCATTACTACAACCCGTCTAAGCAATTTTCAATACACTAAGATATTTAAAGATACGAAAGCAGGTTTAAATGACTAGATGAATACGGAGTTCCCATAGACTCTGAAGGTCTAACAAACAACTAACATAAACATCGCAAAAGTTCAACCCCTAGAACTGAAAGTCATTGTACCAAAACTCTAACGATCGACAAGTCTAATAAAGAGGGGGTGCCACCCCGGAAACTAAACATAAGTAAAAGTCTAAACATGTAGTCCAAGTCCGAAAATAATGGACTAAAGAAAAAAAGGATCCATGGCATCCTGAATGAACTGACTCACCCTCGAATCCGGTCACGATCAATAGTCTCCTAACTGAGGTATGTCAGTAACTGCATGAAGATGCCATGTACTCAACAAAAAATTCATCAAATTTCTTAGTCACGAAAATTAAATTGATAAAGCTAAAATCTAGTTTTTGCTATAATTATCAATAGTCGTGGCAATAATTACTTAATTAAATAGCTAAATATAAGTTTTTGCCACACGATAAAAGTAATTGTTGCAATAGTAACTCATTAGCCACAGTAAGTTATTTGAAACAAAATATTGTAGCTAATAAATATATTTGCTTCGAGTTATAAAAAATTATGGCAATAATTAAACGAAGTAGCCATAGATATTTTGTTACAATAAAATTTCGTAGCTAATTGTTAATTTTTACCGGGAGTTTAAATTTATGATAGTGATAACAACATTTTAGCCACCATAAGTTATTTGAAGAAATATTTATAGCTAAATAAATAATTTTGCTTCAGTTTATGATGATTGTGGCAATAAATAAATGAAATAGCCATAAAAAATTTTCCAAAATAAAATTTCGTAAATAATTGTTAATATTTACCACGAATGTGAAATTGCCATAGTAGCGATAAATTTTAACCACCATAAACTATTTGAAGAAAAATTAATTGCAGAATAGATATTTTTTTTCAAGTTATAAAATTTGTGGCATATTAAAAGATACAGTCATTGATTTTTTTCTATAATAAAATTTATAATTAATTATAATTTTTTCCACCATCGTGTTGAAACTAGTTGGAGCAATAACAACCTTTTATCCATAAAATATAATTTAAAATAAAATATTATAGTTAAATAAATACTTTTTTGAGTATAAAAAATTGTGGCAATAATTAACTTAGTAATTATAATTATTTGTCATTACGAAATAATATAAACATGAGATACACAAATATGAAGAGTACCACAACTTAAAGAGGAAAGGAAACAAGTTTTGCACTAAACCGTGGATGTTAATAAGAAAATCAAGTTAAAAGTTATTAATTACTTATTTTTAAAATTATTTTTCAAGACCTAAACATCAATTAATATATGAATATCTTGTAAAATAGTCATACCAATCGTCATTTTTATAGAGATATAACGTCCAAAGTGGACAAAATAAAGTGAATGAAGGGAATGATACATGTAGTTTTATTTTGTTCAAATTCCATAATTATCAATTTAATTACAATAATTTAACAATTGACAAAAAAAATGATAAATACAATATAATTTATTATGAATTTAACTGAGGTTTGTAAAGAACATGAGCACAATTAAGGTGAGACGTTTTATGTAATACGAGATGAAACATAAGTTTTGAGGTACTTTATGTTGTGTTCAAAATTGTTATTTGAGTCACATCTCTTTTATCGAACAATACACTTATCTAGCTATCTTAATTAGAGATGTTAATTATTCTATCTTAATAAACAAGTTTTAAATATAAATTAAATAAAAAAGAGTTATGTTTAACTAATTTTGGTTGATTACCTATATTAAATTTAAACAAAATTAACTTCACTAATTCACCTCAAATTTCATCTTGTTCAAGTACTTCGAGAATTGTTAGATTTGACTCGAACTTATTTTCTCAAAATAATATATCTTGGTATAATAATAGGTGTACATTGTTCTAGTCTATTCAGTGTTAAGTTTCAAATATAATTTAAATAAATGTTAAATAAATAGCCTTGTTCTTTTTTTATTCTCAATATAACTTTTTCATTAGTGTATTTCTTTTCTAAACGCAACTTGTATTTTTTTACTTGAGCTAAGAGTCTTTTGAAAATATTCTCTATCTTCACGGATAAGATTATATATACATCACCCTCTCAAAATTTCACTAAGATTACACTGTTGCTATTATTATTATTATCATCATCATCATCATCATCATCATCATCATCATTAATGTTGTTGTTGTTGTTGTTATTGTTGTTGTTGTCATCGTTGTCATTATTATTATTATTATTATTATTATTATTATTATTATTATTATTATTATTATTATTATTATTATTATTATCATCATCATCATCATCATCATCATCATTAATGTTGTTGTTGTTGTTGTTGTCGTCGTCGTCGTCGTTATTATTTCTTTTTATATCTAGTACGTTTCAAATACAATTTAAACAAAGTTCACCAATAGCCAGGGTCGTTCATCTGTTATCAGATTTAATGTAATTAGATGTTTATATATAATTTGATTCAATTTAATTTTATATGACCTTAATTATAGGTGTTTGATCATGAATTTTTGTCTTTTCTCCAAAAGTTAAACTACGAAAATCACGTTTGGTCATAAAATTTCGAAATTCAACTTGAATTTTAGAATTTTGAAGAATTGGGGATACAACAAAAAGGTCTTCATCCTTTTCACTCCAAATTACTCATAAAAAATCAAAAACAATTTCAATTTGTATTCATGGTCAAACACAAATTTCCTTTCAAATATAACTTCAAAAATAAAAAGTACTTTTTTCAAATTTTATAACAATTCATGGCCAAATTATATACCCACATAATTAATCACAACTAAAAAAAAAAAGATTTAGCGATAAACAAATATTATAATCAAATAGAAAAATCTATCATTAATAATAGTTAGCATTGAATTGACAACAAAATTCTTTTAGCTACGAGAAAAAAAGCAATAAATGCGACAAAGTTTGTAGCTAATTCAAATTCTTTTAGATAATGATTTTAAGTTTTAAATATAATTTAATTCTATTAAAACCTTCTTATTGTTCTGAATATTAGGAGGTAAATGGATGAATTCGCAAAAAAAATCTTCTAATTTATTAAAAAATTATTGAGTTATATCAAATTTTTCAAAAAATAGCAAGTAATTTGTAACACCGAAATTCAAAACAAAGGCAAAAAGATTTCCCTCCAAGTTATTTCCCTCTAATTATTTTATGCCTAAATTAGCTCTTTCTTTTCCTATTTTAATAAGTCAAAATCCCTAAAAGAACCTTTCCCCCGAAAGGAAGAAAATCAACCCACGCGTCAGTTTCTCCTATATTTTAATATACATCCCAATTTCAACTTTTGTTTCCAAGTCACTGCAAAAATAAATTATATACTAACTTTTTTCTTTGCCTGCTTTTAAGTACATGATTTAACAAAGTACTGTTTTGATTTGTGAGATTTCACCGTAGCCAAGTACATTCTTCTTCTTTTTTTAATTTTCTTTTTTCTTTCACTTTCATATTATTTTTTTATTCCATGAGATGATATAATGGCCATGTTTTATTTCTAATTCCTCTNNTACATCCCAATTTCAACTTTTGTTTCCAAGTCACTGCAAAAATAAATTATATACTAACTTTTTTCTTTGCCTGCTTTTAAGTACATGATTTAACAAAGTACTGTTTTGATTTGTGAGATTTCACCGTAGCCAAGTACATTCTTCTTCTTTTTTTAATTTTCTTTTTTCTTTCACTTTCATATTATTTTTTTATTCCATGAGATGATATAATGGCCATGTTTTATTTCTAATTCCTCTTGTGGAGTATATTATTTTCTTTTTTTTTTGGTTCTGTTTATGATTGCTACAATTTTATTTCACTAGAATTTGATATTTTGGAAGGAAATTATTATTTTTATATGATAGATGATAGGACTATTCGTGATTATGATGGATTATCGGAATGTTTTGATGATTCAAATGTTATGAGCATGACTATTAATTATAAATTGCATAAGGAAAATCTGTCCAAATTTACACATTACCAAAGAATTGTGATATTTTATAAATACTTTTCTTGAGAAAAGTATTCTTACGAATCATGTGTCAAAAGAGATTGCAAATATGAAAGAACTTGAATCATCAAATTCAACAAGTATTCGTTATTATTATTGATCTTATTTTACTTTTATAGACACTTATATTTGATGTTATTTATATAGTTTTCAAATGATGGTTGCAGCTTAAGGTTGACACTCAAAAGATTCTAAAGCCGTAAGTAATTTAAAATATATATATATTTCCATATCATTAATTTAGTAAATATTTGTTTTATTTTGAAAAGTTTATACTAATAATTAAATTGAATATGTCATTGTTTCATTTTTAATTTAATTTTTTAACTGTTATTGCAGCTTGTGAAGGAGTGATTAAAGCATCAAAATAGACATGATACGGATAATTGTTTTCTCTTGTAAAATAATATTGATATGTTTGAGTAAAATGATGTTTCACTATTTTAGAAGACATTGTTGAATCTTTATTAAGTATTTTTTTAATACATTATATACAATAAACAATTTATTATATTTCGCACTATCTTTTATAAATTTTGTGTTAAATCTTATCTACATTATATGAATTAGTAGCTATAATTTTATTGAAATTGCTGCAAAACATATATAATTGCCACAGAAAAATTATTTATACACATTTTCATATCAAATGAAGAACTTTTAGCTACAATTTATATCTTGTGACAATGAGGTGTGAAATTTTAGTTATCAAATATTAAATTCGTAGGTATACATATGCTCCTATAATTGCCACAGATAAATATGAAAATATTTGTGGCAAATACATTGAGTTATAGCTATGAATTTTTATAATTCATAACTAAATATGATACTATTGCCACGAGATAAGTTACAAAACTAGCTACAAAATTCAAATTTCTATGGCAAATAAATTAGATCTTTTGCTACAATACAACACTTGTGGCTACTATATAAATATAGCTATAAATTTTATTTGTAGTGGCACAAGAGTAAAATAACTTGCCATAAGTTTATTTTTTGTGGCAGAAACTTGTTTCTATTGCAGCTACATACAATTTTTAATCTGTAGCTAGAAGTATAAATTCTTAGCCATAGACCATGTAAAGTTTGTATCTAACTTTTAGCCACCCTACATCTTGCTACGGATGCTACGAAACAAAATAATGTAGCTAAAGTGTTTAGCTACGGAAAATTTTATATTTAGCTACAATGTGTTTTGTAGCTTTAAGTACATTTTCTTGTAGTGCGAAACCACAATGTACTGGTAGAATCACGCGATTACTCTTGTAAGCACAATATACACAACAATTACAACACAGTAAACACACATATACATAATGCATAATTTAGTTATCATTTTAGGAGCAACATACAATTTCCCAATTTCAATAACAATTAGGTATGAACACAATCATCACAAGTGGTCCTCTCAGGGAACCCACACCCAAACTATTAGTGTATCGAAACGTGACACCCGATCCAATATACATATGTCGGAATGTGACACCCGGCCCAATATATGTGTAGGAACGTGACACCCGATCCAATATACGAGTCGGAACGTGTCACCCCATCTAGTCAGCACAACCACAATCACAATCACACCCATAATGAACAATGATCATACTCATAAAATCAAGTCATAGGTTCATGGCATATAATTGTCCCCACATAATCATTTCATTAATTAGATTCGCATTTCCCATTCACATAGATGCATGCATACAATGAAGAAATTAACAAGCATATATCACACAACAGGAAATCAAACAATCACCTACCTCGAAACCAAGCATGAATACTCCTAAGACATTTGAGCTTTCCCTTTCCGAAGTCTTTTAGCTCGTTCTTGGTCTATAAATAAGTAATTAATGCAAGGATCAATAAACGAAGCTTAATTTATCCAAATTATATCAAAATATCAACCCAAGGCCAAACCCATGATCCTTATGTTCATCTATGGCTTTTCCCACCATTAACTTTGGGCCAAAACCCTCCCCCAATGATAATTACCTAAGATTCTAGGTTCTAAGAATCGAAATACGGATTAGGGGAGTAATTTTCTTACCTTTAGCACTAGAAGTCATGGAAATTTGTCAAGAAATCACCCTGGGTCGTCCCTTAGCTCTCAAGAATGAAGTTTTACAAAAAATAACAAAATTAAGGTTTTTTCCCCGACTTAGGTTGCGACTGGCCCGCCATAGTAGACCTCATCTCGCCACAGCGGCCTCGCCCTGGCTGGATTAATCTCGCCCCGACGGCTGGCACGGAGACAGAAACTTGGAATTTGAGTTCCAAGCTCCCATTTCGCAACAGGCCTTCAAACTTGAACGTTCTAAAACTACCCTTTAACGCCAAGATCAGTTTCGAGAGTTCTACTCACCCGAATTCAATTATGTAAAGTCGTAATGCTCCTTAACATCTTGGATATCCACTCATGTGATCAAATTCATAGCTAAATACCCCATTAATTACTAGATTTCTCTAGACCTCACCTGACTCAGATTTCGTCCAAATCTAGCCTAGACTAGAAGTTTCCAAGTTACTACTCAAAAGTTTTATGGCCCAAATTCCTTCCCCATTGGCTTTTTCATAACGACGGGAATAAGTCGTTACAATAAATACCAATTTACCCATCACTCGTCCCCGAGTGACAAACTAGGAGAAAAGGGCTAAAGAAAGAGTAGAGTAGTGCCTGAATCGTCGAATAACTAGGGGTACTTGTCTCGCATGTCCTTCTCGGTTTCCCAAGTAGCTTCCTCAATCGGACGATGCTTCCATTGAACCTTCATGGACTTTATCTCCTTGGTTCTCATGATACTTCTTCAACATGGACACATAGAACACTGGATGGACTCCATATAGGCTAGGCGGTAAAGCAAACTTATAAGCCATTAGCCCTACACAGTCAAGAATCTCAAATGGCCCGATGTATCAAGGACTGAGTTTGCCTTTCTTGCCGAATCTCATCACCCCCCTTTATGGGTGACAGTTTAAGAAGAACCTGCTCACCAGACTGAAATGTCATATCCCTTACCTTACGGTCCGCATACTTTTTCTGTGGACTCTGGGCTGCTAGAAGCTTAGCATTAATGCTTCTTACCTTATCCTAAGCATCTTTCACCAAATCAACCCCCAAAGGTTTCACATCTCCAGCCTCAAACCACCCTATGGGTGATCTACATCCCCTCCTGTAAAGTGCCTCGAACGGTGCCATGTCAATGCTGGAGTGGTAACTTTTATTATAGGAGAACTCACACAAAGGTAGGAATTTATCCCAATTCCTTCCAAAGTCAATCACGCATGCCCTCAATATGTCCTCTAACACTTGAATCGTTCTCTCAGACTGTCAGTCATTCTGTGGATGGAAAGTTGTGCTAAAAGTGAGTTGAGTGCCCAAATCCTCATGCAATTTTCCCCAAAACTTGGATGTGTGTTGTGTACCACGGTCTGAGATGATAGAAAGGGGCACCTTATGCTGCCTCACTATCTCTTTCATATAAACCTTAGCCAATTGCTGAGAATTACAGTCCACTCTGACGGGAACGAAGTGGGATGACTTAGTCAGTCTGTCAACCACCACCTAAATGGAGTCAAACTTTCCCAAGGTCTTGGGAAGACCAATCACAAAATCCATAGCTATCCTTTCCCATTTCCATTCCGAAATTTGCATTCGCTGAAGCAAACCTACAGTTCTTTGGTGCTCATACTTTACCTGATGACAGTTTTGGCACTTAGTCACAAACTCAGCTATATCTTTCTTCATGCTAGGTCACCAATTAAGTCATTTCAAATCTCGGTACATCTTGGTCACACCGAAATGAATGGAATATCGCGAAATCTTCTGAATCAAGTCATCCACTCGAGGAACACAAATTCTCCCCTTAAAACTAAACACACCAGCCGCATCAAGAACCACATCTTGTGCCTTACTAGACACTGTATTCTTTCTGAGCTCATTCAAACTCTCATCCTCAAACTGCTTGGCCTTGATTTCCTCAATGAAACTAGGCCTAACCTCAATGCTGGCTAACACCCCACTTTTCTCTAAGATGCCCAACTATATAAACTTAGACTCCAAGGTTGTGAATCTCCTTGGGCAAAGGTCACTTGGACACACCCAAGCAAGCTAGACTACCCATACTCATTGACTTCCGACTTAATACGTCTGCCACCACGTTAGCCTTACTCATCTTTCAACTTATACTCAGTCTTTACACTTCTGATAGTTCCAACATTTATTTTCCTAATAATTGGTTTATAAACTCCCTAGTTATTTAAATACATAGCCTCTTCTTCAGTTTTATATTCCATCTGACCATGTCATGCGGTGGCTCCACGTGCTCCCACTACTTTCACTTTCTCCATTCCGCCAGTCAAAAGATGCTTAGGCATCAAGTCTATTTGCGTTAAGATATGGTTCATATCTTGAACTCTTTTTTCTTTTCGTTTATGCTGCTCAACATATGAACAAATTGCATAATTTTTCTCAAAGACTTCAGATTTTTGAGTATGCCAAGCCCTGTTAGTTTTTTATAACCCTATCCATTGTAATTGTTGCATCAGTATATGTCTGCGTCATAAGAAACCCTCCAAGACTGTGCCAACTATGGTCTTGGTCATACAATTCTAAGACATGTAGAAAATCTCCATCAAATGATCATCAGATAGCTTATGTTATGGGCACTACTTCACCTTCTTGTTAAATCTCAGTCATGCCTCACACGATACCTTACTAGGCAGTTGCCTTGAATAGTTGATATCATGCCTCAGTTGCAACATACTTTAGCATGGGAAGAAGCTCTCCAAAAATTGGTTATAGAATTATGTGGTAACACATTCAACCACATTGTTGCTTTTCCAGAATGTGATAATGGAAACAACCTCAAAAGGATGCTAGTTCGAACCTTGGGTATCTCAAAAGACTTATAAGTACCCGTAAAGTTCATTAGGTGCAAGTTTAGATCGTGTAAATAAGTCTTCACACCCAGAGCCTACACCCTGAACGTGGCTGGCACTCGAGAACCATTGTTGCTCCCCAAGCGAACGCTTGGCCTGACTCATTACTCAGCGAAAGACTTACTCAATCAAAATAGGAACTTTAAATGCAAAGATTAACTCATAAAGTCTCAACTATAACTCAACTCAGTATAATTCTAAGAAAATATTCAAATAGCCATAAGAAGGCAACTCCAGTCTCAAACAATAACAAGAAATGGGAAAAGACTCATCAACTACCACTGTCAACGAAGCCTCTAATAACTATGATATATATCAGGACAAGACCCACAACATCTTCACAAAATTGGAATAAAATATAAGTGGAACCGTCTGGAAGCAAGGAGGCTCACCAAAGCTAGCTGGATCGCAAGTGATATCAACAGATTGCATGTTGATGACCCTGAACATATGTATCTGCATCATAAAATGATGTAGGTCAAATGGCGTCAGTATATTGAATGTACGAGTATGTAAGGGGAAAGTTGAAACAGAAGCAATTGAACTGATACTCTGGGAAGTCAGACTCACTTCATCTCAACTCAACTCAACTCAACTCAATATGAAAACAACAATAAGCGATGCAATATTTANTTTTTGGGTCATTTCATAGGAGATATACTCAATGATGTATAAAAATACAATAAAATTACTCTTTACTCTTAATTGTGAGATTCTCTAACCGACAACCATCACTATGAGCAACGTGATGATACAACGTCTCGTCCACGCTGCCAGAACTATCCTATACCTTATTGGGGGTATAAGACACCTCTACTAATTGGATCCACTAAACTATGCTTAAAAGCAATAAGAAATTATCTAAAAAAGTATGATCCTTTACCATGTTGGCATACATGGATATGAGGATTTTGAGTTGTCTGAACTTATCCCCATATCGGTTCTCAATACTACTCCCAATAATATATATAACTCATTCCCATATGTTTAGAAATATAAATCTTCCTCAATTTGAGATAATTACTCAAATTCTCTTCTTAAAAGAGGTAACTACTTTGAAATATCTTTTGAACTCATAAACTCTTTTTAGAAATCAAAGTTTCTCTTTTCTCAGTGTATAAAATGATACATTTGGGAATACTTAGTTCCCTTAAACTTTTACTCAAAACTGCCTCTTTAAAACTTTTCCTCAAAACTTAGTTTAAAACACAATAATCGACTTTCAAAGGCTCTCAAGACTTATAACCCCAAATAGGGTTCATTTTAAGGCTGAAATTTTCATTTGAAAGACTGAAATATAGACTTACCATCATTGTTTTCTCCTTTTGTTTGATATTAACAATATTTTAAGTAAGTGTTACCGGTAATTAATTGTAACACCCCGACTTTTCAAAACGTCTAAATTGACTTGTATCTTCGTGGAAAGACCAGAATGGTGGGTAATAAATAAAGAATGATGTGTTATGTTATATTTTAAGTGTTCAAGGGTTGTATCTCAAGTTTTGAAGTTAGGTAAGTGGCAAAATAAAAGTTGGCAAAAGTTACTGTAAATTCCTTTTTAAGGATTTGTCTGAAATTTGGATCAAATGTCTTGGAGATTTTCTCCCAATCTATAAAGAGTTATGATGCCCACGACCTATGAAATCAAAATTCTACGAGTCTAGTTTCCACCTGATCAACCCGTTCGTTCATACAACTTCAGAATGGAGAGATATTTGCATTTTTGCAAGACTGTGCAAGCAGGTAGGTAAGGTTGGTCCCCTATGTCGGTGGAACTTTATATATATCTTCTTCTTCGAGTTTTCTTCATTTTCCTTCATTTTTCTTAGCGAATAACCAGAAAACTCACAAAACCCATTTCTAGGATCAGCCAAGTTACAATTTTCGTGACTTAAGTCCTTGACAAAAGTTGTTCTACGCGTTGAGCTCGTCAACATGGTATAATTTGTTTTATCAATTTCCTAGCATATCGTACTTTGGTGGTTGGACAGCAGGGGTTTGGGCATATTTTTAAGCTTTGAGGTGTATTACGAACTTAAAATCAAGGTAAGACCCTTCTCTCATCGACACTAGCTTTGATAAGTAGCAAATAGCAATCTACGACGAAAATACATATCTTTTATCGGATTATCGTGGTATCCTCTATTTTTTTGTATTGATTATGGTCCTGCCTTTTTATAGCATCGAGGGGGGTAGTGAGTAAATTCGTTAGGCCACGTGAATTCAGCAAAAAAGGTATGTTAAGGATATTCCCTACTTACGACATGTTTCCTTAAAGCGTAAGAGCAATATAATTGGGTTCTTATCCTTGTTATACTCGTAGCCATTATTATTGATTGTTGGCTGCTCGAGTTGATATAATCCTCCCTTGTTGGGATTGTTATTAAGTTAGTAGCGTCCCTATGTTGGGCACGACTTAGAGACTATTTGTATAGGTTTCTTATAATCAAATTGCTCGCTTTTAGAGATTGGATTGTTATTGTTGCCCTTGGGGCTATTATGGTTAGCTGGGGGAAAGTGATCTATGCCTAGAAGGGCTATGTTATTCCTACGAGGCTATATGGATGCCTAAGAGGGCTATGAGTTGCCTACATGACTATATTGACGCCTAAGAAGGCTATATGCTTCCTACATGGCCATGTTGTTGCCTAAGAGGGCAATGAGTTATCTATAAGCTATGTTGATGCGTAAAAGAGCTATGTGATGCCTACGAGGCTATATTAATGCCTAAGAGGGCTATGTAAATGCCTATGAGGCTAGGGGACTGCCGATATGGGTATATAGACTAATTGGCACCTTTCGGGCTTATGGGGGCATGAATAGGTGGTCTTGTGTGATGTTTGTACCTACCGAACTTATGGGTGCTTGGTTAGGTTGTTGTTTTATTGTTTTTAATAAGTTAAGATTTAGGAGCAGGTCGGTACACTTATCGTATCCTTGATCTATTTATCAGATTAGTCCAGTATATTAGGATACCTGCTCATAGTCTGTTGCCTTTCATACTCTGTATATTATTTCGTACTTACGCCCCATTGTCTAGGGGAGCTGCATTCATGCATGCAGGTCCCGACAGACGATCCAATAGACCTCCTCAGCAGCAAGATTGACTTTTATTCGGTTGGCTAGCCCCTTTCCTCCGGAGCTGCCAGAGTTTGGAGATTTGTTAGCTTTTGTTGTATATATTTTTATGGGTAGGCTGGGGCCTGTCCCGCCAATCTGTACTACTCTTAGAGGCTTGCATACTAGTGTGTGAGGTGTACAGCTACGTTATGGCCATGCTGACCTAGTTTGTTGGTTTGCTGCTGCTTGTTAGTTGTTTGATGTATTGTATTGATATATACCTGCTTTCAGTTTCGCTACAAACCTCATGGTGGCCTTGACGGCCCAATCAGGACTTTTGTGCTAATTGACTATTTCTTTATATGAACTCTTGGGAGTAGCTGTTTCTTTTATATATCTGTTGACAGGGGCCTTGCCTGCCGAGGGCTTAATTTTAAGCCGAGATATACTTGTTTGTTTTCTTGATTGCGTGTGGCTGCCATGCTCTAGTAGCAAATGGTTTAGCAGGGTCCTCTCGGGCCTTAGTTCTAGCATTAGGAGCCAGTTGCGCCCCTTGAGTTTGGGGCGTGACATTAATCTTAATTTATACAATGATAGTCTCTCACAAGAGGTCTTTGAAGCATATGTGTAAGTATGATATGATTATATGTTGTACATCAAAAGAAAGCTTTGGAAAACAACATATTTGAGGATCTCCAATTTTGGGTGGCCCTGGTTGGGGTTGGGAATTGTTAAAGATCTTGAATGATTTGTGAGTAATTCAACATAATAACGTGATGAAATTATTCTGTTTAATTTTTGATGAATTGGATTCTTTTTTCCCCTTGTAGATTTAAAAATAATATGACGTGATTTGTGAATAATAATAAAAAATATGTATGTTGAATATAAGATGAAGTTATACCATTCTGTCATGACTTACATGTCATAATTCATTAGTTTTGATGTGATGACTTGAAAAAATATTCATTCAATTAACTCAAAATTATTTTCTCAAATAATTTGACTAATCATCAAATTTTAACATATTCAACTTTTGTTTACTTTATATACCGGAGGAATGTGCGAGAAAATATAGGAAAGTAAATACATACCTAATCAAAGAAAAAGATCGCTATTTTCACTAGTTGTCTTACCATATCCAAAAAGGAGTCTTTTTCAATATTTTGCTTAATAGAGTTGTTTTCCATATCCCAAATTAACCTTATTACTTAATTAATCGAGTCAATTTGAGATACAGTAGATAACTTTGTTAAGTAAAATATTGAAAAAGAATCTTTTTTAGATACGGTAAGACAACATTATGAAAATATTAATAGTCTTTTTCTTTGATTAGATATGTTGTATGTATTTACTTTCCTATACTTTCTTGCACATTATTCTTGTATATAAAGTGAAGAGAAAATGAATTGGTTAAAGTTTAGTGAGTGATCAAATTATTTTAATTTGGTTTACGCTGAAATGGAACGTGAGTCGATAGAAAAAAAACATTCAAATCCCACTTGGTTGAAAGAGAAGAACGTAGACTATGTAACCTAATACATGTATTAGTCAATTTGGTAAGTTGCAATATATGGAGTATTTCTTTTCCAATTCGGGAGGCTTTGCATAGGAAAACTTTCGTAGATTTTTCACCGACCCCCAAGAGATTTTAATTCTATTCCTACTAGTACAAATTAGGAAATAGTAATTGTAACTTAACTAGACACCTTCTATTACCAAAAGTACAAAATTTCCCCTAAAAACCTACATATACATATTGCTTTTGTTTTTCTTATTTGTTTGTAGCATTGCAATTTTTTGCATATCAATATGATGAAAAACATAAGAAAAAGAGTCTGAAAAACACTCCAACTTTGGCCGAAATTGCTATTACGATACCAAACTTTATGGAGGACCTTTTACCCCCTGCACTATTTAATAGTGTATTTTAAAGGTATATATGTGCCCACATAGACACGTCACTATTTATAAATATAAAATATTTATGATGTCCACGTGGGCACATATATACCTTTAATATACGCTATTAAATAGTGCAAAGGGGTAAAAGATCATTTCCAAAGTTCGGTATTGTTACAACAATTTTGGTCAAAGTTTAGATATATTTCAGACCTTTTTCCCAAAAAAAAATATATCGTAAAATGTCAGTCAAAGTTATTATAGTTTGACTCTAAAAATGGAAAGTATGACCATTAATAGTGGACGGAGATAGTAATACTATAAATTTTCCACTCAAAATTACTTTCTCATTTATTTTTTCAAAAATAATTTGATTAATCATCAAACTTTAACCAAATCAACTTCTCTTTACTTTATATACCAAAGGAATGTGGGAGAAAATATAAGAAAGTAAATCCATACATAATTAAACAAAAAGACCACTAATATTTTCACAAGATTGTCTTACCAAATCTAAAAAGAACTCTCATTTAATATTTTACTTAATAAAGTTGTATACCATATTCCAAATAAACCCAATTTATTGAGTTGTATTTGGATGGTTTTACCTGGGTAGGTTCCAAAAAAAAGAACGCATCCCACTAAGCATGACGTAGACGATCTAACCCAGCTGTCAATAAACTTGGGAAGTTACAATTACTCTATTTTTCTATATTATATTTCTTTCCCAATTTCGGACACTTACATACCAAAACTTTTAGCAGATTTTTAACCAAACCTCCCAAGAGCATTCGATTCTCTTTCCAATTGAAATTAGGAATACTAATTATAATTTAAATAGGCAACTTGTATTACCGAAGGTATAAAATTCCCCAAAACACCTATATATACGTACTCATTCTTCTCAAGATTCTACATCGAATCAAGCTATGGCAGAAGAAGATCAAAGCAAGAAGAAAACAAACAATCCCAAACCTTATCAAGGGAGGAAAGAATGCATAAAGAGGAAATCAATGGAGCTTGAAACTCTCTGCGATATCAAGGTTTGTACTGTTATTACTGGTCCTAATGGGGAACTCCATACTTGCCTGACAATTTGGATGCCTGTAAAGAAGTTCTTGATCTCTACTCTCAAAATCTGAAACCCGAAAAGAAGCACAAGGAATCATCAACACCAGTACCAGAACAAGAAGAAGAACAAGGAGAGAAAGATCTCCTAACGCTAGTTGAATCAAAGCTTGCTGCTATCAATACGAGTATTCTTTTCTTAGAGAACAAGAATGTTGTTGTTGCTGATAAGGGGAAAAGAAAGAGAATTGAGTGATTTATTTNNTTACTGGTCCTAATGGGGAACTCCATACTTGCCTGACAATTTGGATGCCTGTAAAGAAGTTCTTGATCTCTACTCTCAAAATCTGAAACCCGAAAAGAAGCACAAGGAATCATCAACACCAGTACCAGAACAAGAAGAAGAACAAGGAGAGAAAGATCTCCTGACGCTAGTTGAATCAAAGCTTGCTGCTATCAATAAGAGTATTCTTTTCTTGGAGAACAAGAATGTTGTTGTTGCTAATAAGGGGAAAAGAAAGAGAATTGAGTGATTTATTTGTATGGGTTTTTTATTTTCGGTATATTTTTTGAATGTTTTAAAGATTGGGATCGTGTGTGTTTTTCTTGTTTGTTCGAGGATTTAAAACAGTTGAAAGATTTATCTTTGATCTGCAGATCCTTTTTTCCTTTGCAGTGTTTGTCTTATCAGTAGTTGGTGCAATATGAATACAAGCCATATTTTACCCTTTTTATTTTTATGTATGTGTTGAATTGAATGGTTGATTAATCCCTTTGGTAGAATAGAAAACCTATAGGATTTTAATTAAAATGCAATACTTACATGAAAAATTAATGTCAGATATTAGGTACGGTAGGGTTAGGGTTTGCAAGGCCTGGGTGCCATGTACCATAAGACAATAATTTCATAGAAAGTTAAAAATTAACAAGAATGTTTTTATTGCACTAAGAAGAAACAAGGAATGAGCAGAAAGGAGCTCCTCCATCAGTGCTTACATTACATGGTTCATGAAGATGAAATCAGAGGGGAATCAGAAGCTCAAAAATGTTACAAAGGGAAACTGATGAATTTAATCATTCCTAACATACAAAGACATGAAAGATCATGTTGGATTTAACCACCTCAGGTGAGTCAACTGCGACAAATGTTGTTCTTTAGCTTTGACCATCATGTGCACATAAAAGCTTAACAAATCTTGATGTAAAAGACACATGTTGTAACAAGAACTAGAATCAATTTAGACAGAAGGAGAACAAACCCGTTGGAGGTGAGCACATGGGAAGCAAGACCTCTTCTTGATATCGCACAATGGAAATCGTGAACTTTTGTCACTCTATGGCAAAGCCAACTGAGGGACAGTCAGTAAGACATTATTAAAGGCATAGGTACAGTTACGGTCAAATATGGAGTTGTCCTGAAACAACATCACGCTCAGCCTCTTTTTGTTTCAGAGTGAGGTTTGCAAATTATTGATCGAGATCCCTGCTAGTGCTGCGACAATGGCTTCTGTTGTTGTGGTTGTGGCTGTTGATTTTGTTGCTGATACAATGCTCGTAATATTCCTTTTTCTCTTTTCAGAACTTCATGTTCCACTGTATATATATTTATTAGCTGCAAATTTCGATGAAACAAATTAAAATAAACTACTGCTGTATATATGTTCAACTTCTCTGAAACACCACCTATCCGACAAAACAGAATAGTTCCCATGTTAAAAATAGTTAAACTCAACTAAGGCAGTTTACTCTAGGTCTTTGAATCAACGAAATGAAAGTGGGATTGGGAAATAGATCAATTATTTAGCAATTTTGTAGTTGCAAATTCAACCACATTGTTTCTCTTTCTTTATTTGCCTAAGTAACTTTCCATTTACCAAAATAGTGCAAAAGAGATATATGTGATAAAAATCAGCTAAACAACAATATCATGCTCCACAAAAGTCATCCAATCAATCATATTAATCTGTATGTATGCTACCATTGCTCCAGAGGTAAATAAGAATAGCGTCCATCCATTGAGTTAATTTTGAAAGGTAAGCAAATTTGAAGGCTTGAAGCAGAAAATATGGACATGTTCACATTAAGGTCACCCATATGTAGTGGAAAAGAGTACTGCTACTTCCACCATCTTACACCTATCGCACACACCTTTCTTTTTTTATCGGGTACTTGCTACCTCCCACTAGTTTAAGTACCGAAGAAATCACCTAGCACTTTGTCTCTGCTGGAATTTTCACCCTGGTTTTCATTCACCACTAGGCCACAATACTTGGCTACAACAAGATCATTCCATCTTCTTACCAAGAATTTATATATTTGGGATGACCAGTAATTGTTCCCATTTTCCCTAGAGACCGTTATTTTGTTATTCAAATTGAACATTACTCAAAAACTTTTGTTTTAGTTCCAGGAAAACTGTGTCCACTTTCCTAGCTCACTTGCAGTTGTTTTATTCACCATGAAAAAATCAATTGTATAATCCTTATTTAAGAAAAATCTAATTCCTAGCTATGTAAGGTTTGGACTCACAAGACCTGCTGCATAATTAACTTTATCAAAATAGTCCAAGACTACAAGCACTAGAAACAATTGTAGAATAATTCAGTATAACAGATAAAGAAACTTACAATACTTTATGAGCTAAATTTTCTAAGCGCTTCTCTAGGGCTTTGTTGTAGGATAAGATTCTGCTGGTTAAGGAATTCAAGCTCGACAGACACTTCAGCCTGAAATCACAAAAAACTAGTCAAATTAGCAAGTTACCAAAATGCAACATCCATTTCATGTCCAGGTACCGTGTATGTATTTCAAAGGTTCAACTGATACATGCCTGCAAAGCTTGTACATTTCTTTCCAATTCAACTATCTATTGAAGCTTTCTGACTCATCACCACTGAGCAAATTGCCTGTATATTATGACTCCACCAAGTTTAAAACCATACGCACAACTCTTGGTTATCCACAGAAAGAATTTTTTTTGATCAAATATTACAGTTATCTTGAACTAAACTGTCAAGCAAATATCAAATTAACAAACATATCCCCTTCTGCCTTCCCAAAGTTTCTTTTAAAAAATGGGTGGGTTTATGAAGGGGTTGTGGAGTGCTTTGAACTTACTATTTAACAGGTTTTGTGTCAGTTTCTGATGAAGAATTCTTACTCTGAGAATAATCTTTTTTTTTCCAGCAAACCCTTTTGGATAAAGAGGGCCAGATTCTGCTACATCTTGCTTGTCACTTCCTGCAGATCTAGGCTTGTCTCCGTTTTATGGGAGGCATGGTTCCAGACCTTTGAATACGAAGATCTTTCCCTATTATTGCATCAGATAGAGGAGTTTTGATCGACAAAAGAAGCAGCTTGTCGAGCCTCTTTGTAATAATCAAAGTGTTGTGCTTTGGGGCCCACTGCAGGCGCTATGGTGGTGCGCCTCCTCACCCCCAAACCTAGAAACCCGACTAATTTTCATGCTCAATTTCAAGTGCTAACTTATCAAGAATAGAATGATTTCTTTCACACTCTCTTTGATTCATAAACCCAACACAAAATCAATGAAATCTCACTCAAATTCTATGAAGAAGCAACACTCATTCGCAACAACCTCACCTTAGAAACTCTAAAACCTCCATTGTTAAAGAATGGGGTTAACACTCAAGAACACTTCAAGAATCTTTACATAAACTATTTCATAAATGAATTAATGAAAGAATCACATGTTTCACATGAGAATGAAAAAATCCAATAGTATGGGAAACCTCACATACCTGGAAAGAACGATCATTCTTGTAGAAATCCACAAGCCTTGAAGAACGCTTGAACTTAGCCCTTTTTCTCCTCTTGAAACCTCGCCCTAAAGCCCCAAGTATTTTGGAATGTGAAAATGATCTTAGAGTCTGATTAGACCCTTAAATGGGTGAGTAGAAACTTGGGTAGGTCTATTGGGGTAAGAAAAAGACCAAAATACCCTTTCCTAAAATGACAGAAATGCCTTAACTAGAGAGGTTGTACTCAAATATGCATAACTCATTCATCCAAGCTCGAAATTGAGCAAAATTTGCGGCGTTAGAAGGAAGACTCAAAGATCTTCAATTTGATAGTTCATGGGCCACCTAACTCTTTATGTGCTAAAATATATGGTCGTTTGAAGTTGACCCAAAATTTAAGAGAACTGATGGATTACATGAATGAATTTCTCTTTAATTCTTTTTTAAAACTGAAGGTGTTACATCTAGTGACCTTAACACCTAAGAAAATTTAAATCACACAATAGAATCATATTCACAGACAAAGCATGGTTCGAGTCTTAACTTAAAAACTGTTGGGGTGTTACAATATCTCCCCTTTGAGATAATTTGTCCTCGAATGATGGTTGTACTGCGAATGGAAAGGGGTTTACTCTTACTACCTCTTCTGAATTCTGAACCTGCCTACTTACATAGTTTGAACTAATTCATATCAAGATTCGGGACTCTCTATAGCACATAAGTCAAGAACAATGTTGTTGTGAACCAAGTCACTCTCTACCTAAAGTTATCTTGTTTGAAACAAATGAGGTCTAGGCATGAAGTAAGGGTAGGAATACTATGCCTTGGGTAATATGACTGGTAGCTGTTAAGCTTAGCAATACTTCTCAAGTATGCCCTTCTTTCCTTATTACCAAACCTCATTGGCTGCAACTCATTGCTCCCACAAAGGTACATGACTACTCTTACCAAAGTCTGAGCCTAACTGTATGTTCTTACTATATTCAAGCCTAACCCAATATCAAAAGGTTTAGGTCCTACACCTCTATAGGAAATCTTATCCCACGAATATTACTCATTACCCCCACATTTAACCAACCTTGGCTCATATCAAGAACCACTGAATGCATCACACATTTGTACACATATTAACAACGCCACATTCAAGATTAGTACATTAACCACTCCCTGGACTCCTGCTAAAACAACTTTCTAGGAATTCCTCATCCTCTCCTCATACCTACCATACTAATTGAAATTTCATGCATTACTACCCAAACTGACTAATTAATCTCATTTAACTATTACTCATAGTAAAACTCCACTTTATTCCTCCTACACATTTTAACCTTAGATGTGATAAGAATACCATCACTACCATAATAAGAAACATCAATAAGATATTGGAAAGACTGAACTTTGAGTAATACACAAGAATATGAATGGCTTGTGATATCTCTATAACTCTTTCTAAACACATCACTATCTGATTCTCCACACTTTACTTGGTTTCTCATCTTATCATCTCCCCCTTAGGTCAAAAGATGAAACTTTAAAACTATAGATTTATTCAATCTTCTCTAAACTAGTCTACATTCGATTTACTCTAATATTGAGGAAATGCTACTCTCATTGCTACTAAACTCTCCACGTGTAGGCACTAAGATTCATTCTAAGGCTTGTATAACATCCCACCTTAGAAAGAGCTAAATTTAGAAAGCGCTAAATTGCAAATAGCTAAATTGAGAATTTTGCAAGTTATGCTTAAATTGTGAGTTTTGTGTCAGCTTCAAATGACCATAACTTTCAGTACAAGATGAGTTAGGTGACTCATAGGATATATAATGAAAGGTCTTGGAATAATATTTCCAACGCCATCAAGTTTGGTTAGTTTAGAGTTTGGATGAGGGAGATTGTCCATTAAGGAAAGTTACCCGAATTAGTGAGGAGTATTTTGGTCTTTTCCTTACCCCATCAGCTTAAAACGTGTTTAGTGTTATTTTAGGAGTCAAAGCTGATTTGGGTGGGTTTTCACAATCCTAAATTACACTTAGGGTTTTAGGGGAGAGTTCAAGAGGAGAGAAGAGGGAAGGTTCAAGGCATTCATCAAGTTTTCTTGCGAACCGAGGATTGTTTCGCCAAGGGTTTGATCCCTAATAGGTATGTGAGTTCTCATAGTATTGGGTTCATTCACCCACACGCTAATCATGTGATTTTAATGCAATTTCCTTCTTAAAGATGAAGGATTTGAATTCTTCATGAGTTTTGTTGAAGTTTAATTCGTTAATCTTGATTGTTGAGTCTTTGATGAATTCTTGAGATGAATGTTATTAATTTTCAGTTCGTTTTGAGTTGATTCTTGTGTAATTATGTTGGGTATTCGAATCTAAGTGAGTTGGAAAGAAACCATTTGATTCTAGGTGAATTAGGGTCAGAAAACGAGAAAGAAAATTCATCGGAAATAATTTGGGTAGGGGCTGGCACGCCGCGCCAGCAGTGTGCCACAAATAAGTTTCTGTAGTTTTGTGGCTGGCCCCTCGTGCCACTCAGTGCGCCAGGGTCACCTGCCCTCACCCCTTTTTATGTCGTTTGGCCTGTCTGAGTTCTATTGAAGTTACCTTCACTTCTTTCTGATTCTAGCTACTCTAAACTACATCGAGAGATCATTCATAACATGAATCATAACCTTGAATTCATAAATTTCAAGGTAGAGTTAAGAGTTGAGTCTTGAGGGTTCTTTCGAGTCATTTTGAGAAGTCCTTTAC
The DNA here is from genome assembly GCF_019186545.1 of Solanum stenotomum. Taxonomy (NCBI): domain Eukaryota; kingdom Viridiplantae; phylum Streptophyta; class Magnoliopsida; order Solanales; family Solanaceae; genus Solanum; species Solanum stenotomum. Next base: position 33,050,267 of record NC_064292.1, read on the forward strand.
TATCTTTTAAAACTTGTTTAAAAGCTTGAGTTGCCTCTTGGGCTAGTAGAATAGTTATTTCTAAATATTCTGAGTTTAAGTATTTGAGACTTTTCAGTTAAAGCTTTCCTTTGAGATATTTCATTGATGAGTAAGTCTTTCGCTGACAGTTAAGCCAGGTCAATGGTTCGCTTAGGGCAAGCAATGGTTCTTGAGTGCCAGTCGTGTCCAGGGTGTAGGCATGGGGCATGACAAACTTGGTATCACAACACAGAGTTCAATAGTCCTAGGGTGTCTATGAAGTTGTGTCTGTAGAGTACTTGTTATCGGTGTGAAGTGCGCCACATATGTAATTAAAAGACTGCGACATTTAGGAACTATCTCACATATTTCATACTCTTTTCGTGCGATAGAGTTCAACTCTATAAAGTTTCTTTCTAATTCGTGCTTGCCCATATCTTTCAGATCATGCCTCCCCTATGAGCTGTCCGAGGTCATCCTGGTAGGAGGAATGTTGATCATCAGGATCAAGGGGTCCCCAATGCACCAAAAGTGCAACCCCATAGATAGGTCACTAATGCTGAGTTCCGAGATGATATCTGGATGTTTAGCCAAGTTGTGGCCAACTAGGNTGTCTATGAAGTTGTGTCTGTAGAGTACTTGTTATCGGTGTGAAGTGCGCCACATATGTAATTAAAAGACTGCGACATTTAGGAACTATCTCACATCTTTCATACTCTTTTCGTGTGATAGAGTTCAACTCTATAAAGTTTCTTTCTAATTCGTGCTTACCCATATCTTTCAGATCATGCCTCCCCGAAGAGCTGTCCGAGGTCATCCTGGTAGGACGAATGTTGATCATTAGGATCAAGGGGTCCCCAATGCACTAGAAGTGCAACCCCATGGATAGGTCACTAATGCTGAGTTTCGAGATGATATCTGGATGTTTAGCCAAGTTGTGGCCAACTAGGCTAGTCAACTGAGAAGGAATCGAAAGGATGTGGTGATACATCTAGAATTCGTGAGTTCTTAAGGATGAATCCTCCAGACTTCACCGGTTAAAGTGTCACTGCGGATCCGGAAAACTTTGTGGAAGATTTACATAAAGTAATTGAGGTGATGCATGTTGCGGATGTTGAACATGTGGAATTAGCTTTATACAAACTGAAGGTTGTTGCTAGAGTGTGGTACGACCAATGGAAGAAGAGTAGAGCTAAATGTTAACCAATTGTGAGCTAGTCAGTGTTCGAAGATGCCTTTTTGGGGCTTTTCTTTCCCCACAAACTGAGAGAGGCAAAGGTAATGGAATTCCTCACTCTTAAGCATGAATCTATAAGTGTGCATGTGTACAACATCAAGTTCACTTAACTATCCCGTAATGCTCCGGAGATGGTTGCTGATATGAGGAGTAGAATGAGCTTATTTGTATCTGGGTTGTCTCGTCTGTTAAGAAAATAGTGTAAGGATGCGATGTTGATAGGGGACATAGACATAGCAAGGCTGATGATCCATGTGCAAAAGGTTTGTGATACCCCAGAAACTAGTAGGCTACACTAGAGCTAAACGTCAGGGAGAAAGGCAAGAGCCAAGGAAAATAGGCAAGGGGCCAAGGCAACCAAAATTGGCCAAGGCACTGCCCACCATGAACATGAGGGTGTTCATGACCCATGGTGGCCACCACTCCCCATGGTGCCACCCATGGTGGTAAGGTAGTAGCCTCCCTAAAGTTGTCCCAAAAAGGCTCCCCTTCACGAGCAACTTCACGGCTCATGGTGAAGACCACGGCCCGTGGGAAGGCATTGTGGGGTTTTCTTCACCTAGTGAGGGAAATTCTAGGGTATCCTAGCTACTGGTCAAGGGACCACAGGCACCTTCAAGGGTCATGGTGCCCTTGACGGATCGTAAAGGTGGCCGTAGTGCCTGGCACTAGGCTGATTAAGGAGGGTTATTTTGGTAAATTCCTAATTAAGTGGGTATTAAGTGAGGTCATTTTGTATAGTCTTAGTACACCTATATAAGCTATTTTAACCCTTTTAACACCTCAATTAAGTCATTATTTCCATGACATTAGTGGCTTACCTCTTTGCGCTACTTTTTTTTCTTCATCAGTTGTCATCTAATGAAGTGAGGATAATCACATCTTTCCACTCTGCCTTCAAAGCATTAATGATTGTGTTCTTAATTTCATCTACGTATGGATTAAATAATTTCATGTAGGTCTGCTTCATCCCACAAATAGTAGAGGTAAAGTATGCTGAACAATCTACAAAATAAAATGTATAGAAATTACACGACATTCACTAATTTAAAAATATTATGATATAATAACAAATAAATTTGTACCTTTGTATTCTTCCCTCTATACTAAAATGGGTTGCCTTCCGTTATGTTTCACTTTTCGTCGTGTGCCATCTAAGTAAACGAGGAATTAGCAAATGACAATCTGAAGACATTCCAGAATGCTTTTCAAGATGAGGAAAATTCTTATATATCAAAACTTCCATTCAATAGAAAATTAAGTCAATTTATATAGTCTATGTATTACTGCATAAATAGATAAGAGTCGATAATAAATCAATAAGATGGTAGATAATAAGTACCAAGAATGATCAGGGAAAGCCATATAAAGCGTATGATGCATTATTCTTGTTATTAAAATTTTTTTCTACTTGTTTACATCATTCTTCTTATTCAAATAGTTATATGCTAGCCCAAACGTGTAATGACCTCGTTGGTCATTTTTTAAGAGTTTCATGAATTTACTATTTTGCCCTCCTGATGTTTACCCTAAGTTGTTTTTAATCGTGTTTTGAAAGTTGGTTTTAAACTTTGAGTTTTAAAGTTGAGTATTTGGTAGGATTTGAATTTCAAAGGCTTATATTGTTAAACAGTAGTTTTCAATATCTTTTGGAGTTTTGAGTGTCAAAATGGAATTTTGTCAATTTCATCAATCCCAAAATATGGAATCTTATCAACAAGAGTTGTCGATTTCAGATTCTTTTTGAGGATTGAGATCCTAAGTTTGAAGTTGTAGAAAGTTTAGCCTTGGGTTGACTTTGGTCAATATTCGGTGTTCCAATACTCGGATCAAAATTCCAAGAGTTATGTTGGATTTGAGGGATGATTTTAGGGCAAGATGAGATCTTGGTTGATTTTTGAGAGGTCCCGAGCTTCTTTTAACCTTTTTAGGGATTGTGTTAGTTTCTTGTGGTTCTCATGGGTGTTGGGTCAAAGTTTCTCATGGGTGTTGGGTGAAGAAGACATCAAATTTGTATTTCTAATGTTCCATTGTGCTGCATGTTAGCTATGGACTTCTCACTTCAGTGAGCATCACTTCCGCTAAGTGTGGGTCACATTCGTGAGAGGTCAAACCAACTGAACTTTGTGATCATGAAATGTTTTGTCGCAATTGCGACCTTCGCTTACGCAATCGTGAGGGCCAGACTTTATTGGGGGTTTACTTTTGCAAACCTATGTCCGCTCTTGTAATATCAATGAGAGGTTTTGATAAACCCTTGGAGGCGATTTGTGAAAGGATTTCTTGTGCTAAATAATTTGGGTAAGCTTTTATGATCCTAAAACATCATACCTCTTTGATTATTTATGGATTTAAACATCAAAATTTGGGATTCTCATTTGCAAATGGCAAGGTTTTTCAAGAACTCGAGTTCTAAACTAAAGTGGACAGTGTGAACTAATTTTAAGACTTTATTTCAATATTATTTTCACCAATAGGTTTGAAATACCTTGGGTAATGTTTTCAAGTAAAGAATTTTGGATTGAAACTTTATTTTCATAATTGGGTTTTGTTGATTGACCCATTTTTCAAAGTATTGAGTTGGGTATTGCTATTTCTGGAAATTTATTTTGAATACTTAATTGATATATATTGTTTGACTTCAGATATTGGTCAAAAGGGGAAAAATCAAGTGTTGGGTTACTAGTTGGTCGAATTAAAGCAAGTGATCTTCAAAACCTTGTATTCTAGTAGAATTGGTGTATTCCCTTCATTGTGTGTATTGGGAGTAATGAAAATGGGGTGAAAATATTAATAAATAAAAAGGGGTTGAAATGAAAAGTCTATGTGATGATCTTAATGTTTGTGAATTGTATTGTTGTGACCCTTATTGATTGATTGATGAAATGTTTGATAGAATGAATGTGGACTTGAATTGCTTGAATTGTTGTCACTTCCTTATGGGGTGAACTAGTTTATGTGCATTGATTGTTGTACACCATCATGAGACTTGTGATATGATGAGTCCACGATTTGGACTCTTTTAGGGCTTTATTTTGATAGAATTAGTGTCCTCAAATGCATATTTTGCCTCAATAACTGATGCAAATAATTGAGTTTCAGGTATTTGGTGTTAGAGACAAAGCATGGACACTATCCAGCAAAAAGGAACAAGACAGCTGAAAGAACGAAGAAAAGAAGGCATGAGGATTGCCTAAGCCATTGGGCGAGTCGCCGAATGGCCTTGGTCTCGCCCAATGTTCCAGTGTGCAAAGCCTTGAAGGAAAAAAATCAAATAAACGATCAAAATGAGCAGTCGACGAGTCGCCGAAAGGTTCCGCGAGGCAGTGACATATCGCCCAAAGTTACAGAGCTTGAAGTTGCTGAAGGACAATGCAGAAAGACGATGAACCAGACCAAAGGGTGAATCGCCGAATGAATCGGTGATCTCGACTAACTGCACCGAGTGATCCTTCGCAACACACTTTTTGACAACTATAAATACATGTTTGAATTTTTAGTTTAGTATCAAGTTTTATATTTTTTAGAACTCGGTTTTAGAACTTAGTTTTTGGGAGACAATTTTCCTTAGCTTTGAAGAGTTGAAGATTTCCATCTTCTAAGCAATTGGAAGTGGGTATTGAAGATTCTTCATCCTTGACGCGTGCAAAGACAATATTTATCATACCCATTTGTTGGAAACTCTTTTCTGTATCGATTTCTATCTCTTTACTATGTCTAGCTAAAACACCATTTCTTGGGTTGTATTTTTTTGAATATGAGTTGAATTTACTGCTGGTTATTGCTAATTGATTGTTTATTCATTGTTTAGAGGTGATTTCGTTCAATAGTTGTGTTTGGATTAAATGGGGTTGTAGTTGCAAATACAATTTTATCTTCGTATTTTAGACTTGCTCGAGAGAGAAGTTTTAAAACCAAAACTACTGAATCGATAGTCCGTGGTTATTGGGTTGTCGTGGGTTCAACACGAGAGAGTGAATCCTAAACCCTCTCCCACACATTTAGCTCGAGAGAATGAATGTACTAAGGCGAAGGTTGTGCTTCATTGCCGCATATCGGTGTTCGAGAGAAATCGATTTGATTCGAGGTAAATTGTTCAAGAGAAAATTTAACCCTACTAAAGTCTAGCCTAGTTACCGATTTGCAGCGAGTTACTATCAATAGCATTTACCCGGTTGTGTATTTTAGCCCATATTCCTATCACATCCCATGAATCCCATCTCCATATTTGCATTTTTGTTTTAGTTGTCACTTTAGTTGATAATTGCTTACAAAACTCCCTTCGATATTTGACACTTGTGTCACCCTTTTTAATTTATCATGTTTTTAGTCGTTAATATCTATAGCTATAATTAACTTGAACATCCTTTTACTTTTCTATTGATTCTCAATTATAAACCGCTCCCTGTGGGAACGATCCCAACCCTTTGTTGGGTTATATTACTATTGAATGACCGAGGACGCTTAGTATTGGATGAGCGCCCGAATAAGTCAAGGGAAAATGACGCCGCTGCCGGGGAGTGGTGCTAATTGAGAAATTTTAGTTAAGTTAAACTTTGCTCTTGTTAGTGATAGCTCTACCTACTTAATTTTTAGTTTTGTTTTACTTGTTTCTGTGTTGAAACAGGAAAAATGAGTGTAAAGGGTGAAAACATTAACCAAATAGATCACCCCCAATTGAGGTTATTGAACTTTAGGGATAAGCTCCTAACATTCCAGCAATTGGAAAGTGAGACTATACAGGATATTTGGCCAAGATTTAAGGCATTGCTACAGCAGTGCCCGAATCATGGAATGCCAGACAAATTGTTGCCAGAATGCTTCTACCGAGGCCTTAGTCCCGAAAATAGAAGCACTGCTGATCAACTTTTTGTAGGTTATTTGATACGACAACCATATGGATCAGTATCCCAATGCCTTAATGGGATGGTTAAAGCCAACAAGGAAGCAGAAAAGGACCATGAATGAGCTGCATTGTTGATTCAGCTAGATGATTTGTCCAAAAAGGTAATGAAGTTGAAAGCAAAGTTTAAAAAGAAGAGCAAGTACCTTCCCTCTCGCAAGTGAAAAAAGATGAAGCAGCATAAGGGTGGACAAAATGGAGAGGTCCTCTCACTTGTTCTACACAAAATCGAGGAACAAGATAGAGTGTTGAATGAGATAAAAGAGAATGTTGAAATGCTGAATCAGATAACGACCTCCCATTCCATGATTATTCAGCTACAAGATGCCCAAATAGGCTAAGTGTTATCATGTCTCTACTCACATCATAGAGAGGGGTTACCTAGTGATACTATGGCTAACCTGAAAATGAGGTTTGAATGGTAACTTGCATCGTGCCACGACGTTAACTAAGGCGTTGTTTGGGAGGCTTCCCAAAACGCTTTATAGCTTTATTTTTGTTTTAGAAATAATGGTGTGTTGATTTTGCAGGTTAAAGTGTGGAGAGTGTTTAAAAATTGCAGGTTGGTGAGCTAAAAGGTCCAGTCGGCGCATAGCTGAATAGGTGGGCGCGCCCAACCTAATCCAGTATTTGACTCAACACATCTTCAAAATGGAGTATGTAAAACTCGGCGAGCCTAGGTAATTATTGTCGAGTCGCCGATCAAGATGGCGATCCCGACCTAGACCGCCGTTTGGACCCCCACATTAACTGGAGGCCTGTAAAACTCAGCGAGGTAAGTGAACACTCAGCGTGTCGACGAGTAGGTCGGCGAGCGCGACTAATGTCGCTGAATGGGTGAGAACTAGACGATTTTAAAGGCCAATGGTTTCAAAGTTTTAAAATCTTCACTTTCCCTCACTTTCAAACTTCGCAAACTCGCACCAAGTTAGTATTTTCAATATTTTTGCATTCCATAAGTATTTTGGTTGTTGATTGGTGCTCGAAATTCAGATTACATTGCAGCCTAGCATTCAAAGTACTTTAATCAGCATAAAAGGTTGGTTTTCCAAACCCCGAGTTTATTTTGTTGAATTTGTATTGATATGCAATGATGTTATCTTAGTGATGTGTGATGGGCCTCTCTGTTAGGATTATAATGTTTGAATACCTATTTTAATTTGATAATCTTGCCCGTATTGTTTTGATTGTCGAATGCCCGTAAATTTGTTCCTTAAAATGAATTAAATTTTGTGGGGTTGTGCTTACATGTTAGTTAGATTGGTTGTGTGAAGTCTGAGTAGCCCGTATTTGNAGGCCTGTAAAACTCAGCGAGGTAAGTGAACACTCAGCGTGTCGACGAGTAGGTCGGCGAGCGCGACTAATGTCGCTGAATGGGTGAGAACTAGACGATTTTAAAGGCCAATGGTTTCAAAGTTTTAAAATCTTCACTTTCCCTCACTTCAAACTTCGCAAACTCGCACCAAGTTAGTATTTTCAATATTTTTGCATTCCATAAGTATTTTGGTTGTTGATTAGTGCTCCAAATTCAGATTACATTGCCGCCTAGCATTTCAAAGTACTTTAATCAGCATAAAAAGTTGGTTTTCCAAACCACGAGTTTATTTTGTTGAATTTGTATTAATATGCAATGATGTTATCTTAGTGATGTGTGATGGGCCTCTCTGATAGGATTATAATGCTTGAATGCCTATTTTAATTTGATAATCTTGCCCGTATTGTTTTGATCGTCGAATGCCCGTAAATTTGTTCCTTAAAATGAATTAAATTTTGTGGGGTTGTGCTTGCATGTTGGTTAGATTGGTTGTGTGAAGTCTGAGTAGCCCGTATTTGTGCTAAATGGCGTAAATTGCATAAGATAGAGTGGGTGGCACCATTCTTAAGGACAGAAGTCGTGAAATGGCCAAATTTGCCAAAATCGGGAAAAGTCTGAGTATCTCGGGGTTATGGGTGTTATGGGTCTGAGCTTAATTTAACTAGTGCATGCTTTGATTTTGTTTTCGGGGGTTGCGGTGTTGAATTCGATAAGTTGGGTTGAAAATAGGCACGTTGGGCAGTTTGGCGAGCTGGGTCGAGCTCGCTGAACCAGTCGGCGGTTTGCCTAATGTCCCTATCTCGCCTTTAATTTCATGCTTAATGAGTAGTTGAATTTTATAACTTTCGGCAAGAAGCTTGAGGTCGCCGAAATCACTCGGCGACAAGCCGAAGGTATTCTTGACCGCCCATTGTCTGTGCCCCTGAACCTTTTTTTCACTGGACCTTCCGGCGGGTTAGCCCTTGCTCACCGAAAGCTATTAACGATTCGCTGAAAGGGACCTCCCTTCGCCGACTTGTAGAGATTTTTGAACCAATCCCTTCGACGAGCCCGATCCAGTTCGCGAAAGAGATTTGGTGTCTCACCGACTAGATCGGTGAGTCTATCTGCAGTTAATTTTTGGTACTTTGATATGAATATTTACTAACTTTTCTCCTATGTTTTACAGATATGGTACGACCAAATCTAGATAGGCCAGCCTAGAAAAGAGCACAGGGCATTACTATAAATGAAGAGGGATCAAATCCTCCGAAGAAGAGAAGGTAAGAACTCCCACTGGGACACAAACGCAAAAGAAAGAAGCACACATCTGAGTGAGTGGCTGTGGACACCCGAGTTGATTTGTCTGAGCCTGAGGACGAGCAGCCTTTGTTGTCCCGAAGGAATGACCTCCGTGCTAGATCTCACCCCATGTCCACCAGAGTTCCTCATGCATCCACACCAGCTGAATTACTGCCAACTCCGGCTCTTCCTGTCGCTCCGCGCCACCAATTGTTCTTGCACCTAGACTCCTAAACAGGTTGAAATGAGATGGTTTGCACACCATCCTTGAGGAGAAACTACTATCTACCGAGGGTCTGGAAGGCAAGTACCCCAGTGTAGCAGAGTTATTATAGTGGCACTAGTTCCAGATTTTCAGCAGACCCCGAGGTCCGTATATTCTTTCATGGGTTCGTGAGTTCTACACAACATATGGTGAACTAGTGCTGAAGAGTAAAAGGAAGGCCAACGAGTTCAGACCGGTTAAGTCGGTCACTGTTCGAGGTGTAGAAGTGAACTGTAGTGAGGATTACATTAATGTTGTATTAGATAGACCGACTGGGTCTTCACTCTCATATGATGGCCTACCTACGACACAAACTGTGGAGGATCTAAAGGGTTGGCTTGCCTCCCTTATTTCTGATACCACTCTTAGGTGGATTGAGGCAGGAGTCGAGATCGAAAAGAATGATTTGAATATTGCTGCCCGTTATTGGTTTGAATTCATCAGTAGTTCACTTATGCCTTCACAAAATGAATCCATCCTCCGACATGCTAAAGCAACCTGCTTGGGGTCTATCTTATCAAAGAGGTCAACTTGGGCCTTATCATAGAGTAGGTGATGGCCATGAGAGCCAAGTAGAATCAAACCTCTTAGCCCTTCCCAGTACTGATCACAAATTTGTGCCGGCCTGTTGGAGTACCCAGGGATGATGCAAGAGATATTAAGGTTACCCCTTCCTTCTCTACTGACATCCAGCATATTGAGGCCGAGTACACACGAAAGGAGGCTGATGAGAGGAGAGCAGCTTCGATAGATACTTCTCCGGAAGTTAATGTTGACTCGTTACCTGCAGAGGCATCTTTGCCTACTCCGGCCTTCAGGTACTTCTGCCCTTCTACTTCTTCACAGGTTCCAGGCACCTCCACCTCGTCCCAGCCAGTCAAGATTACTCAGGCCATGATCCTGAGGATGGGGTACTCGGCCCATTCAACTGATGTGAGGGCAAAATGACTTGAGAGATCCATCCCACGAATGATCAAGAGTGACATCCTTGCTACACTTATCCCCCTCCAGACTTCTGTTGATGAGTTGGTTGTAAGAGTCACAGCTTGTGAAAGCAGGAGGTCTCTGAGGTTACGACTTTCCAAGCCAAGGTAGCAGACTTAAGGAAGGACGTAAAGTATTTGAAGTCTACCGACTTCACTTCATTACTGAAGGATGCAGATGATGTAGATGCTCCTGAGATTTCTCTGTCTACCATCGGTGATGTACACAGTGATGAGACCGCAGTGAGTGAGTCAGATGTTGAGACCGACGCGAAGCAGATACATATACATGAGGAGAGCATATATGGAGACTTGCCAGATCTTGCGAGGACGAGTATGTAGTTGGTGATCCAGACATCACTTACCGAGACCTCCTTGGCTACTCCTAGTGGTTTTACTGTTCCTGCTGAGGTGACTCCGAGTACTGAGACCCGAGACTAGACAGAAGCACCGGGCACTGATGCCCAAATAGATGGAGCGACTGCGTAGACATGATCCCCTCTTTACCTCCCTTTTTGTCTTAGTTTATTTTACTTTTAGATATTTTCGTTTGCATTTGAGGACAAATGATTTTTGTTTGCGATGGGTTGAGGCCCACCTTTGTGCATATTAGTTTTTTTTATATATTGGGCTTTGAGCTATATTCGTATTATACACTACTTTTTGTGGAAGGTTTGAGCTTGTGGTTCCTTACTTTTAATTGTAAATGATATTTGACCCTTTCGAAAATTTTTTGCAACCTCTTGTATGTGTTGAATGTGGATGTTCTCTTGTAAATTTGAGTACCAGTTTTGATCAATATTGATGACTCGAATAGTGCTCATAATCAAACATAAATGAATGCGCGGCTATGACGAGGCCATTTGAAGTTGCATAAACAATATGTGAACTCTTTGCAACTAGTTGTGACTAGCCAATTATAGAATAAAGTCTCTTGTGATGAACATTGCACACTAGCAAAGGTGTGGAGTTTTGTTTGACTTTGGTGTCAATGCCTTGTGTTATGAGCTTACCCTGAACCATGCATGATGACACCTAGAATTTGCCCTGTTGGTCTGGTTGACTAAGTGATGCAATTTCTTGAGATGATCTTAGACAACTTTAAAGAGTGTGAACCAATTTGAAATTATACCTCTTTTGTGGCTTACCTTGTGAGTGTGTGAACCTCTTCTGAGCACCCTTTGAGCCTAAAGCTTTTCTTGGAAGAAACTTGATAACTTTACTACCTTTTATTGACCCATTACCCATAATCCTCATGATCTATGATTTGTTTGAATAGCCAACTTAGGCCAAAAGCCTAAGTTGGGGGTGTGGTGAAAAGAGAAGGCAAATCAAGTAAATGCAAAGAAGTCCCTTGTGCCCATGCTTTGAGAAAAATGGAACCCCTCCATATAAAAAAAATGAGAGAATAAGAAGAAAATATTGAAAAAGAAAAAGAAAGAAAAAGTTGTGAAATAAAGTTGTGGAAATACAAAGAAAATGGGGTTTCCAATGACTCATGGAAGATGAATAAGAGGTGACTTTTCAGCTTGAATGAAATTGATAAAGAAAAGAAAAGAAGGTGTTGTTCACATCATATTTCATGAGGATTTTCAACCTATAAGCCTAAATGACCATACCATTACACTCAGCCCCGTTACAAGCCTTGAAAAGGCCTTTCTGATCTTGAATGAGCTGAAGAAAAAGTCGATTGGAAAATAAGGGCAAACATATGGATGAAATCATGCATTATGTTTATATTTGTGAGTGTGAGTTTGGATCTTGATTCCGGAACCTTAAATGATTGAACCATTGTGTGTGAATAGGAAATCATTCTTTGTGTGAGTGAATTTGAATACCTTTGTTGAGCTTGAACTTGCATTTGAAGCAAGTATAGTGAGCNGAAAAAGAAAGAAAAAGTTGTGAAATAAAGTTGTGGAAATACAAAGAAAATGGGGTTTCCAATGACTCATGGAAGATGAATAAGAGGTGACTTTTCAGCTTGAATGAAATTGATAAAGAAAAGAAAAGAAGGTGTTGTTCACATCACATTTCATGAGGATTTTCAGCCTATAAGCCTAAATGACCATACCATTACACTCAGCCCCGTTACAAGCCTTGAAAAGGCATTTTTGATCTTGAATGAGCTGAAGCAAAAATCGATTGGAAAATAAGGGCAAACATATGGATGAAATCATGCATGTTGTTTATATTTGTGAGTGTGAGTTTGGATCTTGATTCTGAAACCTTAAATGATTGAACCATTGTGTGTGAATAGGAAATCATTCTTTGTGTGAGGGAATTTGAATACCTTTGTTGAGCTTGAACTTGCATTTGAAGCAAGTATAGTGAGCTTGAGATTCTTTGGTAACAGTGAGTCACAACTTTAATCTTTGAGTGCACAATTGATCCTTGCATAAGTAAGTTGAGCTTTTTTGTGTGCATTCATGATTGAGTCTGGTGTAGCACTGTTTGAGACATCCTTTTTGAACTCTGAACTTGAGTTTTACTTGAGGACAAGCAAAAGTTTAAGTTGGGGGTGTTGATGAGTCCACGATTTGGACTCTTTTAGGGTTTTATTTTGATAGATTTAGTGTCCTCAAATGCATATTTTGCCTCAATAACTGATGCAAATCCTTGAGTTTCAGGTCTTTAGAGTTAGAGACAAAGCATGGACACTATAGAGCAAAAAGGAACAAGGCAGCTGAAAGAACGAAGAAAAGGAGGCCCGAGGATCGCCTAAGCCATTAGGCGAGTCGTTGAATGGCCTTGGTCTCGCCCAATGTTCCAGTGTGCAAAGCCTCGAAGGTGAAAATCAAATAAGCGATCGAAAGAAGTAATCGACGAGTCGCCAAAGAGTTCCGCGAGGCAGTGCAATATCGCTAAAAGTTACAGAGAATGAAATTGCCGAAGGACAATGGAGAAAGGTGATGAACCAGTCCAAAGGGCATATCACCGAATGAATTAGCGATCCTGACTAACTTCGCTGAGTGATCCTTCACAACACACTTTTTGACAACTATAAATACCTTTTTGAATTTTTAGTTTAGTATCAAGTTATGTATTTTTCAAAACTCAATTTTATAACTTAGTTTTTGGGGGACAATTTTCCTTAGCTTTGAAGCATTGAAAATTTCCATCTTCTAAGAAATTTGAAGTGGGTATTGAAGATTCTTCATCCTTGACGTGTGTAAAGACAATATTTATCGTACCCATCTGATGGAAACAATTTTCGGTATCGATTTCTATCTCTTTACTATGTCTAGCTAAAACCCCAATTCTTGGGGTGTGATTTTGTGAATATGGGTTGAGTTTACTGCTGGGTATTGCTAATTGATTGTTTATTCGTTGTTTAGAGGTGATTTCGTTCAGTAGTTGTGTTTGAATTAAATGGGGTTCTAGTTGTAAATACAATTTTATCTTCATGTTTTTGACTTGCTTGAGGGAGAAGTTTTAAAACCAAAACTACTGAATCCATAGTCCGTGGTTATTGAATTGTTGTGGGTTCAGCTCGAGAGAGTGAATCTTAAACCCTCTCCTACACCTTCAGCTCGAGAGAATGAATGGACTAAGATGAAAGTTGTGCTTCATTGCCGCTTATCAGTGTTTGAGAGAAACCGATTTGATTCGGGGTAAATTGTTCGAGAGAAAATTTACCCTCACTAAAGTCTAGCCTAGTTACCAATTTGCAGCAAGTTACTATCAATAGCATTTACGTGGTTGTGTATTTTAGCCCATATTCCTATAGCATCCCAAGAATCTCGTGTCTATATTTGCTTTTTCGTTTTAGTTGTCACTTTAGTTGATAATTGCTTACAAAAACCCCTTCGATATTTGACACTTTTGTCACCCTTTTTAATTTATCATGTTTTTACTCGTTAATATCTATAGCTATAATTAACTTGAACATCTTTTTACTTTTCTATTGATTCTCAATTACAAACCGCTCCCTGTGGGAACGATCCAAACCCTTGGTTGAGTTATATTACTATTGAATGACCGTGGATGCTTAGTATTGGATAAAGCGCCCGAATACATCAAGTCATGATATAAAGCTGATGAGAAATAGTTCCAACTAGTTATATAAAGCCGATGGAAAATGTTTTCATCTGGTGAAATGCTATAAAATTGATGGAAAATGGTTTCGACTAGTGAAGTGATGATATAAAGCTGATTAGAAATGGTTTAGTCTAGTGAAATGATATAAAGCCGATGGGAAATAGTTTCCGCTAGTGATTTGATATAAAGCCGATGGATAATTGTTCTGGCTAGTGATTTGATATAAAGTCGATGGGAAATGGTTTCGCTACTAATTTGATATAAAGTTGGTGGGAAATGGTTCTGACTAGTTATATTGTGCAGATGGGAAATGGTTCCAGCAAGAAACTGATTATTGTGAATTGATGCATTTTGATGTTTATGTTTGACTTACTTGTTAATTGTGATGATGCACTTGATAAGTGTGATTGATCTACTTGACATTGAGATTGACTTACTTGATGCGTTCTCAATTATGACTATTGTACTATGACTATTGAGCCTTATGAGCTATATATTGTAGAATTGTTAGGTTGGGCTGATTTTTGTGCAGGTTGTAGTTTGATGAGGTTTGGTTGGGAAGAAAGGAATATTCATTTTTAGCTAGGTTGCTTCAGTTATTAGATTGCTTGTTGGGAACCATGTTGTTGGTACTCACTCGTTTCTTCTACAATTGTTTAGGTTTCATGCCTGGTGACTACTAGAAATATGGCCTATGACAACAATTCAAGTTATGTTGCTGTAGATAGGAATTTTGTTGCTATAACCCTATTGGGACTGTTTCAGCAACCTTCCCAACAGATCGCGTTGCTAAAGCTCTGTCGCAACGGTCTAGTGCGACAGTTTATAAAATTGTTGCGATAGAAGTTCCTACAGCAACGGTTTAAACTTCTAATGTATAGCAAAAGTTCTAACTCTCTATTGGGACGGTTTATCAGACCATGCCTTTTAATTAATTGCAACACTTATTTTATCATCGCAATGGTTCTTAATTTAAAGTATTGCGACGGTTTTAGGACATATTGGGACATTTTGTAACCGTCCTTATAGTATCTTATGCAACATTTATATTAGCATTGCATCAGTTCTTACTTTAAAGTATAGCAATAGTTCTAACCCCTATTGTGGCATTTAACAAACCGTTACTGTAGTGTCTTATGCAACACCTTTTTATACATTAATTGCAACAATTTTCTCGTCTATTGCAATGGTTATAGTACCATTAGGACAGTTTTCTTCACTATTGTGTAGATTATATTTGGCTACTGCTATATATAGCTATTATAGGGCTATTGCAATCTACAATAAGAGTAATTTGAACCAAAATTATGGGCAACAATACTGCATAAAGCAATATATCATGCACTCATGCACACTATATATATATATATATGTACATTCAAATTCAATGTAACGTCCAAGGTCAAGTAATATCCAATAAACCAAAATACACAGTAATTTTTTACCGTTCAGGAGGTTAAACACAAGTTTTCAATGTCCAAAAAACAAAAGACTTCTAGGATACATGTTAAGTTCCAAAGATATCAACTCAATCCTCCCAAGGCGTGGCTTCATTGTTTTCATCCCTTTGTTCACCTTCCCTTCTTGCAAATGGTATTAAAAATGAATTAGAAAATAATAATACTTGAAAAGCAACAATGCATAATGACAAAAATGTGCAGTGGCAAAAAATATGAAAGTAGAAAAACTCCTTACTAAGGCATAAGAAGGAAGCTGAAACTAAACATTTCTAAAGACTTTTACTATTAGAGAATACGTCTAACTACACATATACTAAAACTGATAAAAATGAAAGAGACTGTCAGGCTTAAGAAATTAGTTGGTCACAAGATTCAGCAACACATCATGAAAGACAACAACTGAGGAACAAGTATTAATAGAAAGCATAAGAGAAAACTGAAGTAATACACACCCACAAATACATATTTCTGTTAAGCAACAAAATAAGAATAATCTTTTGATGGTCTAATCATCAGTGGTGGTATCAATTTCCATTTGAGATTCATCCCGTCAAAGAAAAGTCTTGATAACGGGTAAACCATGTAAAAACTTATAAGATATCCCAAAGGAGGTTGTGAAAAATCTAAGAAAAAGAGTGCAATCTAAGTAATTTCGGTAGCACCAGGACAAGAGGTTACACATCAGAATTATATCCAACAAGAAATTCAGAACCATTTTTAAATTCAAGGATCTAAGTATAAAAAAAAGACTTGATATTCATAAATACTGAGAACTAGTAAAATAGAACTATGAGAAATGTTAAACATGTGAACCTTAAGTGAATATTGTTAATCTTATTCTCACGGCTCACTGCATAGTATGAGAAACATTAAACATGTGAACCATAACAATATATTATTAATCTCTTAATATTCACTACATTTGTAGAACCAGAAACACATTGACACCTATATTATGCTTGTACCTTCTCACAAAGGATATGGCAGAAACTATCCATCAAAAGAGGCAGCACATGATGGTCTGTTAAGCAACAAGAAAATCAATACAAGCAGAAGTGTACAGACTAACACTGGCAGCAACAATATAATTCATTTTTCTAGAGAGTAATCACATTATATTTCATTTGTAGAACTAGTATGATTTCCAGACGGGAAGGTTTTATGCATAGAGAGGGATTCATCCACTTTCTCTGTTCTCTCAACAATAATAAAATTTATAGCTCCACGATTACTGCAATCACAAAAATATACTTTAAATTGAACTTGTGACAAAGATCTAGTGCAAAGAAATTTTAAGAAAAACCTTTATGAAACTCAGTGCTGCTAGCATGTCTGCACTAATCAATATCTTTCATTTCAGCCTTACAAAACAAATTCAAGTAAACAGAAATCACGAACAAACAAAGGTCTAAAAAAGAAATTGCAAGTATGTAATATTCGTACAATTTTACTAATGGAGTCTTCATTCGAGTCTTTGTATGAACATTCAGGGTGTCTTGTTCTTGTAACCAAAAATAACTCCTTAAGTGATACATTACTTTCCTTTTTTTTCTCCTTTGTCACATGAAAAAGTGATATTAAAAATCTATTTAAACTAACAAGTTAAGATTTGATAAAGAAGCAGAAAACACACCAGATTATTGCGGACTAAAGCAAAACTTATTTTGCCAGCAGTGTGTGGTTTCATTAACTTTTTTCGATTCCTACATTTGGTTTCAACTATTTTCTGCAAATAAAATAAAAGAATCATCTCAAATAACTAACTAAACATATAAACCTTCATCGCAAATGGCATATTCATTAATTAAACATAGAGAAAAAAAAAGTAGCCGATAACTCATTTCAATTTGGTTCGATTGTTGTTCGCAATAGAGAGGTGAACAGAAAAGAGTAAATTAGAAAATGAAAAAATTAGGTGCTAACAACATCAATATCACAATAGAAATGAGAAAGAAAAAAGCTCCAACAACCATGTCGCAATACAAAAGAGACACTGCGATTTTGAAATTACATTTACCTTGTGTTTATCACAGTCCCAATATTTTATGAGTTCCTTAAGTTGACATTCTGGAACATAAGGAGGCCTTTTTGCCATTTTGGTTTCTTCACTAGCACATGATTTATAGCATAATTTCTTCAATTCAAATTTATGCCTTCTCCAAGCAGATTCAATTACTTCTAAAGTCCATTTTCTCGCATTTTCAGGGATATCATATTTTTCCTACAATTTGGTTTCATTAGGTTAGTAAAATATGTTAATTAATTTTAATAAATAATTGACATTAGTAACTTCAAACCTGTGTATATGTCCATAAATCATCTTTTGTGTCCATATACCTCCAATCTAATATGTCTAGAGGGCAAAGGGTCGCATTTCTTGCCTCAACTCTAAAATCACATCATTGGTTGGACCAAAAGGTTGATTGTTGTTGTTCAGTAGGATCAGCCTACGCTCGTTTCTCACATGTACACTTTGCATTAGTGTTGTACCTCTCTTGTTTGTTTGAGTGGAAGGATCTGAAGCTATATAAAATATAAGTAATTAGAAGTCATAAATAAGTTTAATAAGTTTCTAATATATATGTACCTTGTTCTTCTAATTGTTCATTTCTTGGAATAGTACTTGTAGAATCCATTTGCAGTTGCTCCTCTACAATTGGTTGCTCATCTACAATTGATTGTTCCTTTACACATTATTCATTTGTTTCAACCTGTGGTGCTACTCATTGTTGTTTAGCGATTGGTTGTTCTTTCTCAATTGACTTTAGCAAATTATTTTTCTCTAACCGCACAGCCTGACTCATGACTATCAAAATCTGTGTAAATTTAAGAGTAGACAAGTTAGAAATATTGGAAAAAATATTACCAAATCTGAACACAATATTTTTGTTCTTCATGGCAGATTGTTAGGTGGTAATGAATCTACCAAATCTTTGTCCATTTGTTCATATATTTGGTAACCTTCTGTTAATTTATTCATCAAAGACATATGTAATGAGTCTAACCCAGAAACACCGCAGCTTGGAAATGCCATTGACACTTCTAGGAAACCTACAACTAACAAAGATGGGGGTGTTTCTGTTAAAAATAGTAGGACTGCTCAAGTTTAAAATTATATTCAAGATTATGTACAGAAAAATGTTCATAACGTAGGTGTCTGAAACAGAATAGGTGTATTAAAGAATATCAATAAGTCTGAAATATAAAGAAGAGAGTGAGAAGAGGACCTGATACTTTGTTGCTCCGCAGTGAAGTTAAAGTTCCTCGGAGGAATTCCAGAAAAATATTGAATACTGAAAATAAATAAGAGAAAAACGTAACAAGTAGCTCACCAATACAAATGTTGTTCTAAAAATGAATATGGAAAAGAAATATAATGTATCCACTAGCTCAAATATACTATATGCTCATGAAGTGAAAAAGCTAAAAAATACTTCATTTTAACATTTATTAACAAGTAAGCATAGAACTATAAGGAAATATTTCTCAAAGAAGGACATCTATTACTCACTACAAAACACTATAAACAATATAAATTTGAACAAATTTAGAAGATCATTCATTAATCATCCGCCTCTGTCCAATCCCAATCGGTATCATCAAAGTCATCCTCTTCTTCCGACATTTCCCTAGACATATCTTCTGAACATTCTGCGGAGGAGGGAACATCAACAATATCATTATGTAGATCTTATCTTGACCATCTAACATCAACATCGAACTATCTATCTAATGAACCAATGTCATCATTAGGCTCCCTCCAAAATGTTTGATCAATATTAGGACAATCCTCTTCCTCCAAATCATACAAATTCACAGGAACCTTTTTTTATTGCATAATGAACCTCTTTCTCAATTGGGTCTTCCACATAAAAAACTTGATTAACCTGAGAGGCTAGTACAAAAGGATCATTTGTGCTACATAATTTGTTGAAGTACACTCGAGTCAACTCATATTCGTCAACTTCATTATGAAACCATTCACATCTAAATAGTACAACACTAAAACAACCATAATAATCAATCTCAATGATATCCTGAATAACTCCATAATAGGTAACCATTCCATCAACTGGATTTTGGTCCCTTGCACTAGCAAAACTATCTGTTGTTGCTGACAAAGTCACTCCACTATTTTGAGTCTTATATGGAGCATCTCGTTTAATCGTATGAAATCGGTATCCATTAATAAAATACCCGGTATGTCTTTTGGCAACTTTATTAGGCCCTCTAGCTAGCCATCTTAAATGATTGGTCACTTCAACATTCTTTACTTTCTCTTGCAACCAATTGGCAAATTCTCGACTATGAATCTGTGCTTTTGCCCATGCATTTCCTCTAGCACTATTATCAATAAATCTTTTATGTTCCCTGTTAGCACATACATCAATTTAACTTTAGGTATTTATAATTCGAACATAAAATATATAATAGTAAAAAAATAATGAAGTTTAAAATATAAATGATTATTACATCTTACTTGATAAATGCCTCTACTTGTTCATCTCCAGTATTGAATAAAGCATATCAATGGGCTTTGGACCACAGATGAATATCCATCTCAAAAGTCTTCCCTTTTCTTTTTTTCTCACTTCTGATTGGATGGCCTGTCTTACTAAACATATATGAAAAATCAACTCCCTCTGCTTGAATGTCCTCATCATCCTCCATTTGGTACCTACTGAATCTTGTCTTCACCCCAACATGTAGGTGCTTTGAACAAAAAGTCAAGCAGTCATCAGCCCGAATACCCTCTGCTATGCATCCTTCTAAATTTGATCGATTACGAACCAGCCCCTTGAACTTGCACATGTTCCGCTCAGAAGAATACATCCAACGTAAATGAGTTGGACCCCCAAGCTTAATTTTATTTACCAAATGAATAGGCAAATGTATCATTATATCAAAAAAAGTTGGAGGAAAAATCTTTTCAAGAATACACACTATATCTATGATTTCAGCCTGCAATTTAGCAAGATCACTTCTTCTTATTACCTTACTACATATGGCTCTAAAAAAATTTCCTAAACTAATCAAGGCCAACGACACTTCCCTGGGTAGCACTTTTCTAACTGCAACCTGGAGTAAGTACTCCATTATGATATGAGCATCATGGCTCTTATATCCTGATACTTTCATCTCTTCCACATGTACACGACTAGATATTCTAAGGCAAACCTTTTTGGTAATTTGACATTTTTTAAAACAGTACAAAACAACCTTTTCTCCTCTTGTTTCATCGAGAAACAAGCTTTAGCCAAATGAACTTTTCCAGTATCATTATATTCTTTTGGTTGAAGATCCTTGAGTATCCCCATCTCATGCAAGTCGTAGCGAGAATTCACGTGATCTTTGAACTTTCCAGGCATATCTCACAAAGTCCCAAGCAAACTATCACAAACATTCTTCTCTATGTGCATCATATCAAGATTAATCCTTAATTTGTTATGTCGCCAATATGGAATCTTTTCTTCCATAGACCATCATTCTTTCGAGGTCTTTTCTTTTGACCCTTTCCAAAGACATTATTAAATTCACGTAGTTTTTCAAGAATGTCTATGCCAGATAATGGAGTAGGTGCAACTTTATGATCCTCTTTATCATCAAATAATTTCTTATCTCTTCGAAATGGATGATCTAGAGGTAAAAATTCCCGATGACCCATGTAACACATATTACGACTATGTTTGAGTTATTGAGAGCAAGCACCATAATTACAAGTGGGGCATGCCCATCTCCCCTTGGTGCTCCATCCAGAAAGAATTGTTAGTGCTGGAAAATCACTTATTGTCCACATTAAAGCTGCACGTAATGAAAATGTTTGGTTAGTTACAACATCATATGTTTCCATTCCCATTTCCCACAGTTCCTTCAACTCGACAATTAGTGGTTGAAGGTACACATCTATATCCTTTCTCAGAGATGTTGGACCTAGAATGATCATTGACAACATCATATACTCCGGCTTCATGCAAATCCATGGTGATAAATTATAGTTCATCAACATAACAGGCCATGTGCTATGAGAAATACTCATGGTTCAGAATGGATTGAACCCATCACTTGAAAGACCCAATCTAACATTATGAGGATCCTTAGAGAAGTCTGGGTGTAAGGAATCAAAATGCTTCCAAGCTTCTCCATCAGCAGGATGTCTAAGATTCCATCATTGGGATGTTCAGTAGCATGCCATCTTATAGCTACAGATGTTTTAGAACACATGAATATCCTCTGAAGCCTAGGCTTTATAGGGTAGTACCTTAAAACCTTTGCTGAAATTTTTGTGTTCTTATTGGTCAATTCATTACGAACATTCTTCCATCTGGAAGACCCACACACAGTGCAATTATCTATCTTTTCATTGTCTTTCCAAAACAATATACAATCGTTAGGGCACGCATGGATTTTTTCATAATGGAGACCCAAATCATATATCACCTTTTTTGCCTTATTGAAAGGCTCAGGTATCTGAGCAAACAGAAATGCCTATTTTAACAAGTCTAGTAAGTCTGAAAAGGCAACATTACTCAATCTGTGGATGCATTTAAACAAGAACAACCGAATGGTGAAACTCAGCTTAGAAAAAGTCTTGCATTCTGGATATAACTCTTGTTTTCCTTCCTCCACTAACTTAAAAAATTTCTTTGCATCTTCAGATGGTCCCTCTTTCACTCCTTCATTCCTCTGTTCACCTTCTACATTTCTAAAAGTAGCATGAAGTAGTCCATCAATGCCATCTTGCATGTTTGGTCTTTCATCATCAACGTTTTGTTGTGGTGTAGTATTTGAGGAAAATCCTTCTCCATGGAAAATCCAGTTGGTATATCCACCACGAGCAAATCCAAAAGCAATCAAGTGATTCTCCACCACACTTCGATAATGCCAATAACGATTAAAGCATTTTCTACAAGGGCATACTATTTCATTTCCTTGGGAAGCTCGTTCAAATGCTTTATCAAGAAAAGCATTCACTCCACGTTCATATTCATTGGTGGATTTTGGGAGATTCATCCAACTTTTATCAATCATATCCATTGGATATCCCTACACGACACAAGTACAATATCAAAACCAAAATTTAAATTTTACAGTATCAAAACAAACCAATTTCAACTAAGACTTAGAAATATACTACCTTGTTCGTAACAAGAACCTTAAAGTAGTACCCTATAAAATGTACTCTCCCTGTTTATACAAATCCAACTATGTGACAATGTTTGTCTGACTAAGGGTGAAAAAACCCAAGTTTACTATAATAAGTTGCATGTTACCATATTGCAATGGCATGACAAGACTAATAATCAAGATAAACCAACATAAAAAAATTTGACAAGAAGCAAGCTAACCTGAGCAATCTTACGAGATGTATAAAGCAAAAAGAGGTCATCCAGAACAATCATTGGAAAAAATAGAACTTTTGGACTAAGAGTTTACCTATGATGAAAGTAAGAGATTTAATTCTATCCACAAGTTTTAGAATAGTTAATTGTACTGACCTATAATAGTAACAAACATCAACACACATCAATAAGTCAATTACAAGATAAAAGCAAATCATACTTAAAAATAAAGTTACACACAAAGATATCTTAAATAAATAGCAAACAGGGCATATGCATTGTATTCATTATCTTTGCAACTTATCAATTTTGCTAGTGCAAGTATCAATATAACTTATCAAACAGGGCATATGCATTGTATTCATTATCTTTGAAACTTATCAATTTTGCTAGTGCAAGTATCAATATAACTAAAAAAAAATAAGAGATACATGTATACATACACATTCTTAACTAAAAGAAAAATTAAAACAGATCACACATATCAGATTTTGGCAAAACAAAGTATCATTTGATGACACATTGAAAAAGTGGAGATTTCAATTTGCATCTACATACTACTGCTGTCAATAAGAGACTAACACATCTTTTCTTAAAGTCTAATATGACACAAACAATCAAGAAACATGTCTATGGACCTACTGGAATGAGAATTTCAGAACTTCAATTAACTCAAGAAACTATCATCATTGTGGGAGGCACAAGTAAATTATCATGTAAAGAAGATTTATCACGTAATACGAATGATTATGATTTGGGAGTAATAAAAATAATAAGAAACACTTTGTTACATAGAGGAAAGATGTCAGTCAACAAATTAAATATCAAATCATGTATTCTGTAATTGTATTCATGAACATGAGGAAATCATTGCAATCTTTCTGTAACATAAGGACATTACAAAGAACTTCTCCTATTATGATGACAACTCAAGTAGTTTCCAAAAGATTTTGAGGATTTTGGATTTGGTTCTAGCTTACCCAACAAAAAACATAATGGATGTGTTCGATTCTTATACTGTCAAGCTGACCAAACTAACACCGATTTACAGTAACACAATATCGGAGACGACCAAACTGATGTCGACTTATAATAACACAATATCGAAGCTAACCAAACTATACAACATAACACTGCATTCTGTTACATATTAGAATTAAATGATAAAATAAAATTAGAACACTCTTTTGTGGCATTCGACTAATTTTACTGCCACTCTAGCAACAAATGTTTTCGATATGTAAAAAGGATCCACAATATAACACCTAAAACAGATCTTTTCAATAAAAAAAAACAATTGTTTCAACTATAGAATCAAAATTAGCTATTATCCTAAAAATAGAAAGTTTTAGTATTGAAACCAATGTGAATATCTAACTTCTCAAAATAAGCCCTAACCCATAATTTTCATAATAACCTTTAACAAATTTGAGGTACAAACTTTAAACACAACAAGATTAAACCAAAGATATAAAATAGAACAAACAACATATATTTCATAGAAACCCATTTGTGCATTTCAAAAACCCTTCAATGGTGTTGAAAAAGTTGAAGAGCAGAAGCACTTTCAAGAACCCATGAAAATGTAGAGACAAGGGAAACTTAAAAAGAATGAAATAAATAGAATATCACACCTTTCGGTGAAGATTAAATTCTTGAGGGGCACCACAAGTCACTTGTTGAAGCTGTAGGAGATGACGCTTTCGTTAGAAAAAAAACTCTTGGTTCTTTTCAGAGATGACCAAGATGAGCTGCAGGAGATGACGCTATTGAGACGAGCTATTGTAAGATATGATTTTGAAGGAAACCCACAAAGGTCGAGTTGTTGGTTCTTTTCAGAGATGACCTTGGAGAAACCCTTGATTTTTTCTTCCCTGATATAACAAATTCCTCAATTTTGATTTCTAAAAGACCACTAAAAGAGTTACTTTGCAACTAAAAAAAATAAAATTTCGCGGGCTTCTAAAATTAGAGGAGGGAAAATATTTTTTTAGGGGAAAATATAAATATCAATAAAAAAAATCACAAAATCGTCCCTATAGTATTTAGTATTGCAACAGTTAAAAATATTGTTGCAAAAAGTATCTTTGTGGCAACGGTTAAAGGCTGATGCAACGATTTATTTTAGTAAGTGTTGTATTAGGTCAAAGGGTCTATGGGAACGATTAAAAGTGTTGCTATAGAATATTTATGGCAATAGTTATTAAACCGTCACCTAATCATTGTTGCCGTAGGCCATATTTCTAGTAGTGGGTATAGCGTGATTTCTCTTTCTCTCCCATCTTCGAGGCTTTTCAATGGATTGTTGAGAGGTAGCTGGTTGTCATCCCGACAGGCCCTCTAGTTCTTCCTTTTATGCTTTGTTCTATTTGAAAAACAAAGATTAGAGACTTATACTTATTTATGGATTATGCTATTTATGTACTAGTGGCTTGTACACGTGACAACCAGGTTTTGGAGTGTTAATAGAATGAATAAGCCTTTCCTCTTTTATCTTGTTCTTGCTTGATCTTCCACATTACTTTCATTTTCATTGGGATGAGGCTTACTTGTCTTGGCGGGAATAGACAAGTGTTATCACGTCCATTTTTGTGTCATGACAAATGGTATCAGAGCTTAGATCATAGGTCTCATGACAAAGAGTCTTGAGGATTGGTACATAGACATCTATACTTATCTTTGAGAGGCTATGATGAATGATAGGAAACTTCATTTTGTTCATTCTTCCTTATCATGCATGGTTACCTTTGCTAGTGCTGAGTTTCCACATGTTGTTTTGGCAGATGCCGAGGACAAGATCTTATGTTTCTAGTTGTAGAGAGGAGGCAGTCCCTCAGATAGTTTTTGAGGCCCCATTTAGGGGCAAAGGTCCATGCTCAAGCAAGAGGCCCTTCTTGTAGAGTAGCATCGGTTAGAGGTCCTGCTCGTTAAGTAGTACCAACTAGAGGTAGAGCTATAGAGATTCCTCTTGAGCCACACGTTGAGGTTTGTGAGGACCACGTTCTTCCCGAGTTTGGAGCTTATTTGTTTTGGGAGACTTTATTGAAGATGTTAGGTGTGTGATGTGCCGTGAAATATTGGCACATTTGATGCTCAAATATAAGGATTAATGATATAAATCGAGTGTATTTATGTGGTTATGATGTGTTTGGTCATGTTTGAACCGGTAAAACACTTGGATGCGGGAGATAGGAATAAGGAAAATAAAATGATTCTGGCAAATGCACCACGGTGCCCAGATGGGACGTGGTCATGAAGACGAGTCGTTTGGAGGCTTGTGGGGTTGAAGTAGTGTCAACATGGTAAGATGAATTCAATCAAGTAAAGACCACAAAAGTTATGACGGAGCGTGGTCTCTTTCACGGATCGTGATGGAGCCCGTAAAGAAGTTCCAGTAGATATGTTTTGAGAATCTACATTTTGATTGGCTAAGTAAGGACTACGGAGGCCTAGACGGGTCATGGTCCTCACAACGGTTCGTGATATTGGTCGTGAAGGATTTCTAGTGGACATTTTGAGGAGTTACATTTTTTTATGGCTAAGGAAGGACCACAGAGACCCAGATGGGTTGTGGTCCTCTTGACGGCCCATGATGCTGATCATGAAAGATACCAAGAAAAGGGGTCTCACACTGTCTAAGTGTGAGACCAGGGTAGGCTTCATGGACTGTGAAGCTCATGACGGACCGTCCTACCATCCATGAAACAGCCCGACAATTCAGTCCTACTTCGAGTAGGACTCTTTTTAGACAGACTATTTGAATTAATTAGGTTTATCTTTTGTTTTTATCTCGTTATTAGATTAAGGATAGACTACTTTCCATATTATTGACTACTTTGGTTTCATCGATTAACAATGGATTGAGACTTGAAGTTTGATTCGGTATTTGAATATCACGTTTTCCTTGAATTTACAATATTCGTAAGTGATTTCTTTTAATTTGTTCATCTTATATTTTCACTTATTCACTTAAAAGCATGAGTGGCTAAACACCACAACTAGGGTTGTGGGAATTGTGACAAAAACCTATGTGTAGATTCACAGAACGAGTGGAGTGTGATTGTTAATTGCAAAATATAATTCTTACTTTTGATCTTCATTCTTTCTAATGAGCCCACACATTAGAACTCGCCTATATCTATCTAAAGTAATACCCCCACAAACCATCACCCACGTCCCTATTTTCTCAAATATAAGTGAGTCTGCTATCTAAAAAAAATAACAAATGTATTATTCAAAACATTTACATGAAGTCAAATAATTAGAGAAGGTTGTTTAAAAATTGTAAAATGACTTCTTTTGAAATGCAAATCATTGTTTAAAAAGCTAAAGGTTCAAGAAAATAAAATGTTCAACTTATAAGTGGATTATTCAATTATGGATATGAATAGTACATATTCTTAGGTGAAAATATTAATTTTGAAAGGAATTAATTTAAAATTCAAAATTTATCTATTTTTAATATTTTCAATATTTTCAATCATCCATTTTTATTATTAGGGGGGAGAATATCTATTATATATCTAATAAGAGAGGAAGTACAATTACTATAAAATAAAATACAATTTATCATTGAATCAAAAAAAAAAATTTAAAATTTTAAAATAAAAATAAAAGTCTCAAACATACAAAAACAATATATCTGATGTAAATTTTTTTAAAAAATAAATAAATATATTCAGACATTACAGCTGGGACCACTTGACTTCTTTTTATCATAAAAATAAATTATAGTGATATACTCCCTCCGTCCCATTTTATATGCCACCTTTTTACTTTGCACTTGCATTAAGAAATGATGTAACTTTACCCTTCTACCCTTATTTAATGTTTTCTTAAGTCAACTTTATAATAAATTATGAATACATTTTCAAGATTTATCAACTAATCTATCAAGGATATAATAGGCAAAATATGGTAATTTATGCATAAATTTTAACAAATGACAATTATTGTGGTCCAACTATTTATAGAAAGGGATGACATATAAAATGGGACGGAGGGAGTATAAAGGTTTTTTTTTAAATTTCTTTTGTTTATTGTATTTTGTTTGTTTGGTTATTTAAAGTGCATAAATAAAATGTAATTTAATAAAAAAAATTACTTATATGTAAAATCAAGGAATTGCTACACTATGTGTATTTAATTAATTTCAATAATAAATATGAAATGTATTTAATTAATTATATATTAAATTATATTAAATAATATTAAATAATAATTAATAATAATTATAATTTAATAAATTTTTCCATTAATAATTTGACTCAAATTAAAATCAGTAAATAATATTTTGAAATTTGTAGTTTTGAATTATACATGTATGAAACATTTCAATTTATTTTTTTACTTTTATAGTATTAAATATTTCATGTGGAGAGTTGAAATTTGATCTGTTTCATAAGAAAAAAAACCATTTTTAATAGCTTAACATAAATATATTGTAACATAAAAATATAGTTGATCATAACTATTAGAACAATATTATAACAAAAAAGTTATATAGTAAATCATTGAGTTAATATGGTCACATTAATTGTAATAATGTAATACTATAACTATATAAACAATATATTAACAAGTAAACAAATTTATCTATTTAAAAATATATTAACAAGTAAATAAATTTCATAAATTTCTTTTAATTTGATATTTATGACATTTAAAAATATCTGCGCAACACGTGTGTACGAATACTAGTAAGATAAGTAGGATCATTGGCCATTGAGAGGTGTTACATCAACTTTTTATCATCTAGCTTTATATATATATAAATTTATTTGTCGATAAGTTCAACTCTAAGCTCCACGAAAACATAAATGCATTCTCTCTGTTCTAACTTCCAACCAAAGTTTCTCATATATATTAGCAAGAAAATAAAAATTAAATGATAATTATTTCCTACTTTTGTAGGCATATTAAAGGTAAAACTTTTGCTATATTTTTTCAGTTGCATCATTGTATTTCCCGTTCAGATTTATTTTAGTCAATTTTCTATAGTTTTAAACCTTTTTTACCGCTATTATCAAAGTTATATGGTATACTGACTTGCTTTTGAGTATTAATTTTGATACTTATATATTAATTAATATATTTATGATAATTATATAAATTATTGAATTTTGCTGATCAAATTTGATCCTAAACATTAGTTTTTTCTCAAACAAATGTATAAAAATTTGTTGATGAATACGAATCAATATATAATGATGTAAAATAATAAAAATTGTAATGCAAATAGTTCTATACCTATTTATTATACAAGTAATGACCAATGCATATCAATCTCGATTTAAGTAAATATATAAAATTTTGTTAAGTAAATATGAAAAAATGAATATCAATTTCGATTTAAACAAATGCCTACATCTTGGGCGGGAGTGTGTCATGACCCAAAAATGGACGTGATGACACTCATCTTATCCCACCAAGACAACTAAGCCTAAAACTCAACCATTACAATAAAATGTGGAAATTTTACAATAAACTCAAAAATACCCCCAAAATTTGGTTGTCACGTGTACAAGCCTCTAAAGTATTACAATTGATTCAAAAGAAAAACACAAGTCTCAAATGACATTATTTCTAGAATAGAACAAGATCATAAATAGGAGTAAGAAAGTCCGCTGAAATGACAAGCAGCTACGTCACAAACCTCCATAACAAGCCTCAGACAAGGAGAAAAGAAAATATCACAAAGGTCTGGGCTAGTAACCTACAAAAATGTAGAAGCAAGGGGTGAGTATCAAATCACACGGTACTCAACAAGTACCTCTAAACACAAGCTAAGGGGGATAGAATACGGGTATTCCTCACACCCAACCGAACCTCCACAACTACAACCTGCATAAACCAATCCAACCTAATAGTTCACAATTTACAAACACGTATCTCAACAACAACATTCTAACAATCACATACTCTCCACAACAAGCTCAATATTCATCAATTACAAACTCCACAAACTACAACCTGCTTAAAACCAGCCCAACCTAACAGTTCATAATTCACATAGCACACAGCTCAACAACAACACTCTAACAATTACATATCCTCAACAACAAGCTCAATATTCATCAATGAAAGTTCCACAGAAAGGCACTCCCAAGATCAACAAAACACAATATCAAGTTCCTTAATGATAAATATGTGCAATGCAATGGAATGTAATGTCAAGTATAGTGATCCATGTCTGACCTAGTGATACATACTCGCTGTCTCTCAGTCCGGGACACATGGGGGACATATCTGTCCATGTATCAATCTTGGCGTGCGATACGTCGCTCGATATATAGTATCCATCGTGGCGTGCGATACTTCCCCCGAAATATAGTATCCATCGCAACGCAATACGTCCCTTGATATATAGTAACCATCGTGGCGCACGATACGTCCCTCGAAATGGTACATCCTCTTATCACATAACACTTATCATAACCATGTCTTAGAACCAATGCAAATGACATGTTCACACAAATAATGAGGAGATGACCATTTTCATAACAAGGCACAATTCACAACAATCCAACCGTGATACAACATCAACAATTAAGCAATAAGCCTTTCAAATCATTCTCAAACATCACACACCAACAATTAATCACATTACCTTTGTATTACCTTTTTTCCATCATTAGAATTATTCAACATGGACAAGTTAACCCATCACCAATTCCCATTACTTCCAAACATATACGACAAGGAAATACACGATTCTATGCACTTGACAAGGGATTAGAAATCCACTTGCCTTTATTAATCAACAATTCACTCCGAGACTTGAGCCTTCCCCTTTCGTTGAGCTTCCAAATCAACTCAATCTATTCAAGTACATAATCACGATAAGATTTCGAAACTAACAACACCCATATTACTATAGGTTTAGCCTAGACCCAAAAGCTCACCCAAATCTATAATCAAGTTCTTAAGTTTCATGTCTAGGGTTAAGTCCCAATTTTTCCAATATCATAAATCTAATGGTATTTACATATATAATACCCTACCCCTGATATTTAATTGCATATAACCAATGAATCATAATGTGATAACCACAAAAATAATTCTTAAATTGGAAATTAAAACATAACCAGTGAGCGGCCTCCAGCAACGAAGTAACACTACTAGAACAATATTCAAAACATTAGCTAATACCAGTAAGCCTCATTTCCAATGATTACCTCATCATGTCTTTTCTTTCACATTCAATTTTGTCATAATTACGTAATCAGCGATTAAAAATTAATTTGCCAACTAATTTTCGCCTAAAGATTTTCACAACAGCATTAATTCAATGGAGTTTCTTTTCCTAATTAAATATTATATTAATATAGGAATGTAGATGCAATACAATTTTCAATACATATTGAAGGTGTAAGGCGATGGTATGATTTTACCTAGAAAAAATGCCGCCTTTTTGTGCTACGCCGTAATTCCTTTTGAGCATAGCTTATTAAATGTCAACTCCTATTTAATTTATTTCAAGACCTAATTTAAGTGAAATAGGGTAGCAATTGAATTCTGGATTTGGCCAATTAATCACTAATTAAATTAATTATTTAAAATTTCTCACTAATTAAATACTTGTAGTTAAAAGAATAATTCAAAATTTCCATTTAAAATTCACGGAAAGGGTCTTTTATGAAAGAGAGAGGACTAGTTCTCAAAATGACCTTACGGTTCATTACATTATCCACCACTAAAAATCATGTTCATCCCCGAACATAAGGAAGAAGAAAGACGAATAAATGTTGTTACCAAAAGCCTAAGGTATAATTTACCAGTCGGTGTTCATCTTTCCAAGTGAGCTCCTCCTTAAGACCATTCCATCAAGATTAACTACTAAGAACTGAACTTTCAAAATAAACTTTGGAAGAACTACAAATCAAGAGTTATTACCAAACCACAGACTAACACATGAACTCAATCTGAACCGAAACCCTCTAGACCATAACACAATAACCAAGAGAATCATTTCTCACAAAACCACGATAAAATTTGGAATCAATACTTGCTACAACCAGAAGTGAACCTGAACCAATCATCACACATTCATAGTGCACAAACCATCACAGATCTTATCAAAATTCCCTTCTCACAACATAATCTTCCCACGAGCTTAAGTTATAAAAATTGGATCTGTAGACATTGAGTACTCATCCATGGAGAAACGAACTTAGTTGACCCAAAGAAGAAAATTATCACGTAAACACCCAACAAGCGCTACACTTCAAAATGCAGAACCTCTAACAACACTCTTACGCAATAACTCTTCACAGTAGCTCTTATATGAGTTCTCATAAGCAAGGTTGTGTGTGTAGAACTACTGGTATACTTCAACTATCCCAAACAAAACCAATTGTTTCATAACTGAAATGACCAAATCTGCCCAAGGATTCCACCCTACTAAGAGGACAGTCAAAAGATAGGTACACCCAATGCACCACTAGGGATTCACCCATAGATGTGGAAACATGCCTGGCATAAGCAGTGAATCAAACTTCAAATAATGTCTAGAACGAAGAAGGTGGTCACATAAGAATGTATGGAACCAAAATCAGATAACATAAGATACTTCTTCCATAGTGACCATATCAAACATTTACTTCCATCTAACTCCATCTCCTTGATATTTTTACCTTATCCTCTAAACCAAAACATTACGTGAAACCCCCATTAGGTATAACAATCAAAAGTAACCAAATTTACTACACAAATTATTTTTAAGTCCTTCCGAGTGCTTCATACTCAATGCGATCGATCATTTCTTACCTTACCAATCCAAACCTTGATAAAACACACTACCACAAACCTAAATTAACAATAAAAACCTTGAATTTTGAATCCAAATGTGTAACCCAATCCCTTTATCTATTAACATTAACTCATAGCTTGAAGATTTTTATGAATTCACGTATCTTAGCTTATCAATTATCGCCTCTCCATCGACCTTATCATATCTTTTGCTAAAAATTCAACCGTACTCATTACCAAAATCAAAACTACAAAAAAAACTTATAATCACACTCGCGTTGAACACATATACACTCCTTTATCAAGTTTTATCCAATAGTTTTTAATCAATATGATGAACCCGTAAAACTATCACAATAATTTAGGCAAAATGGATGAAACCACATGTCTCTGAATTTAATTATCCACTCTTTCTGAAGATACATCTTTGACCCTTACAATATGAGTAAATATCATTGTTCTCGCCTCTTTCCGAAGGCTAAACTACATCCCACTAATTCTTTTTATTTGTAACTCTAGTTCATTCCAATTCTATTCGAGTGGTGTCTAAGCACCTCCTATAACTTTCCATGCAACCAGGCTACTCATCAAATAATAGCAAAGCATAACATTAGATACTCAAAAGTCGTCATTACCATACAAAATCCGTTTAACCAACAATCTTTATCATATAGTTGCATCCTAATCACTATCCATCACGAACTCTTATTACCATTATGCTCAGTTAGCCCTTTCATCATCACGAAGTCAACCTTGTCATCGACATGACACCTCAAACCCAGCTATACCAATTCAAAATCAAAAGGACTAACCCAATTTATATGCATTTTCTTACTAATATCCTCAATTACCTTCACACAAGTATACTCGTTGGAAATTTTCGTTATCCATAAGTTTGTCATTCTGGTATCTATCCATTCCCTTGGACCTTAAGATGAAATCACCGGTCCTCATTTAGAACCATCGGGATACACTTCTCAACTTAACGCATTAATACCGTATCAACGATCAACCACTAAAATCTTCCTTATACACACGCTTAACCCCAAACATCTGCAGTAACAACCTAGTCGGTTTCTCAAATGTGAATACAACATCGAATCTCATTATACGAGCATGTGATACAACTGATAACTCTTTAAGTAGTTAGTAATCGCACTTGACATCAAGGTATCCATTTTCATATACCACTAGTTCAACATTGTGAAGTCTATTAAATCAACCACTAGAACACATCATACCTATCGAGAAGATTGTACCCACATAGCCTATACATTTTTAAATAACTAACATACACTACCAAACCTGTTCGGTCTCTTGTCCAAATCGATATGCATCGCTTCGTAGATCAGGTCAATAATAGGAGTAACACATACTCTAACTCTAAACAAGTAAGAATCGATACCATTATAGTAGTCGTATTATGACCATTTTTTATATACACTCAATCTATGAAAGATTCTAACCTTGATTGGCGCAACATCATTCGCTAAGCAACACATATTTGTTATGATAACTATACCAACTGTATTTTCCAAGGTTACACTATTCATTATCTAGCCATCTTTTTTATCATTCCACTTCTAATTGTCAAACCACTCCAGGTATTGCCTATACAACACAAGTATTGATCCCACTACTAGATGACTAGCCTCGCTCATGAAGTCCCTTAAATCACTGTTCAACCTAATCATCCAAATATCTTCAAAATATTTCGTCAAGTCACCACCTTACTCAATCCTTTCAAATTGCTAAACATTCTTAATCTAACCACACATCATATACATAAGTTTATCACTTCCACATTAGTACTATGTCTAACCTTCAAGTCATACATGACACACCAACTGCTCACATGAGGGACTACACACGAGTCATCACTATAAGTGAGAGTGAAAGGAGTGACACGATAAGAATCAAAACCGAACCAAGTACGCATGATAGAGATCCAAGATGTAAAGATTTTACTTAAGAGTCACTATAGCCTCTCGTAGATAAGTACAAACGTATCCGTACAGATCCTCGAGACTCTACTTAGACTTGGCTTGTACACACGTGAGACCTATGAACCTGGGCTCTGATACCATTTTGTCACGACCCAAAAATGGACGGGATGACATTCATCTTATTACACCAAGACAAGTCACCCTAAAAGTAAACCATTACAATAAAATGTGAGAATTTTATAATAAACTGAAAAATACCCCCAAAATCTGGTTGTCACGTGTACAAGCATCTAAAGTATTACAATTGATTCAAAAGAAAAACACAAGTCTCAAATGACATTATTTCTAGAATAGAACAATATCATAAATAAGAGTAAGAAGGTCCGCTGAAAAGACAAGCAGCTACCTCACAAACCTCCATAACAAGCCTCAGACAAGGAGAAGAGAAAATATCACAAAGGCTCGGGCTAGTAAACTACGAAAATGTAGAAGCAAGGGGTGAGTACCAAACCACACGGTACTCAGCAAGTACCTCTAAACACAAGCTAAGGGGATAGAATACAAGTACTCCTTACACCCCAACCAAACCTCCGCAACTACAACCTGCATAAAACCAGTCCAACCTAACAATTCACAATTTACAAACACATATCTCAACAACAACATCTAACAATCACATATTCTCAACAACAAGCTCAATATTCATCAATTACAAACTCCACAACTACAACCTGCTTAAAACTAGCCCAACCTAACAGTTCAGAATTCACATAGCACACAAAACAACAACAACACTCTAACAATTACATATCCTCAACAACAAGCTCAATATTCATCAATCAAAGTTCCACAGATTGGCACTCACAAGATCAACAAAACACAATATCAAGTTCACTAATGATAAATATGTGCAATACAATGAAATACAATGTCAAGTACAGTCATGCATGTCTTACCTAGTGATACACATCCACTGTATCTCAGTTTGGGACCCATGGGGGACATATTTGTCCATGCATCCATTGTGGCGCGCGATACGGCCCTTGATATATAATATCCATCGCGGGATGTGATACGTCCCTCTAAATATAGTATCCATAATGGCACGTGATACGTCCTTCGATATATAGTATCCATCGCGGCACGCTATACGTCCCTCGAAATGGTACATCCTCTTATTACATATCACTTATCACAACCATGTCTCGGAACAAATGCAAATGACATGTTCACACAAATAATGAGGAGATGACCATTTTCAAAACAAAGCACAATTCACAACAATCCAATTGTGATACAACATCAACAACTAAGCAATAAGCCTTCCAAATCATTCTCAAACATCACACACCAACAATTAATCACATTACCTTTTAATTACCTTTTTTTCCATCATTAGAATTATTCAACATGGACAAGTTAACCCATCACCAATTCCCATTACTCCCAAACAATACGACAATGAAATATATGATTTTATGCACTTAACAAGTGTTTAGAAATCCACTTGCCTTAATTAATCAACAATTCACTCCGAGACTTGAGCCTTCCCCTTTCGTTGAGCTTCCAGATCAATGCAATCAATTCAAGTACATAATCACCCATATTATGATAGGTTTAGCCTAGACCCAAAAACTCACTCAAATCTATAATCAAGTTCTTAAGTTTCAATTCTAGGGTTAATTCCCAATTTTTCCAATATCATAAATCTAATGGTATTCACATATATAATACCCTACCCCTAATATTTAATTGCATATAACCAATATATCAAAACTTGAATCATAATGTGATAACCACAAAAATAATTCTTAAATCGGAAATTAAACATAACTGGTGAGCGACCTCCATCAACGAACCAACACTACTAGAACAATATTCAAAACATTAGCTAATACCAGTAAACCTCATTTCCAATGATTACCTCATCATGTCTTTCTTTTCACATTCAATTTTGTCATAATTACGTAATCATCGATTAAAAATTAATTTGCCAACTGATTTTGGCCCAAAGATTTTCACAACAGCAATAATTCAATGGCGTTTTTTTTCCTAATTAAATATTATATTAATATAGGAATATAGATGCAATATAATTTTCAATACATATTGAAGGTGTAAGGCGATGGTATGATTTTACGTGGAAAAGATGCCGCCTTTTTGTGCTACGCCGTATTTCCTTTTGAGCATAGCTTATTAAGTGTTAACTCCTATTTAATTTATTTCAATACCTAATTTAAGTGAAATAGGGTAGCAACTAAATTATGGATTTGGCCCATTAAACACTAAATAAATTAAATAGTTAAAATTACTCACTCATTAAAAACTTGTAGTTAAAAGAATAATTCAAAATTTCCATTTAAAATATACGGAAATGGTCTTTTATGAAAAATAGAGGACTAGTTCTCAAAATGAACTTACAAGTCATTACAGACTGGCACTCGAGAACCATTGCTAGCCCCGAGGAAATCCTTGACCTGACTTACTTACTCGGCCGAAGACTTTAAGAATTAAGAAAAGAACTCAAATGCAAAATAACTCATCTGTCACAAACTAAACTCATAATGTTTTAGAAATAAACATTTAACTTAGCCAGAATGACACTCATATCTGAACATAAACCAATAACAAAGTAAAGACAAATGAACTAACTGACCGTCTATCTATGAAGCCTCTAATAATTGATATGGATGTCGGGACAATACCCATGACATCCTAATGAACTAAAATACTGAAAAGAAATAAAAAGGAATCCTCCGGAAGCAAAGAGGCTCACCAACAAACTTTGGAGCTCACTAGAATCAGCGATGCGCTGGATGCTGATCCTGGTTAGCTATGTTTGCATCATAAGAAGATGCAGGCCAAATGGCACAGTACATTGAATGTACGAGTATGCGAGGGAAATTCTAAAACAAGACATAATTTTGAAAGGAACTGAAGAACTTACCTGGTTCAACTCAACTGATTTCATTATAAAGTAGTGTAAATAAATGCAGTATAAAGAAAAGCTTTAAAACATGGTTTTCAACTCTGTGTATTGAGAAATACAATAATAACTTTGTATGTATGCAAAGATACAATATGAACTCTGTTTGTATATGAAAATACAAATATTTCTCATGTGTATAAAAATACAAAATACTATTGTGGGAGTTTCTCTAACCGACAACCATCACTTAGGAGCTATCGTGATGATACAACATTTTGCCTCACGGTGCCAAGGCCGTCCTATAACTTTCCGGGGGTATAGAACCTGAACTACTAAGTGGATCCACTAGTCTATGCTATAAAGCATTAAGGAATCATCTAAAACGTACGACTCTTTTCTACCCATAGTGGCTGCATGGTTTATGGGGGCTGTGAGTTGTCTAAACTCTCCCCCATATCGGTGCTCAATACAACTCCCAAAATATGATATTAGCTCTTGTATTTTATAAAACACATACTTCTTTCTATGATTTGAGATAATTGCTCAAAGACTTTGCTCAAAGGATCTTCTTGGAAATCAAAGTTTCCTCTTTTGCTTAATTATGAAAGCATTTACTCTTTAACTGAAAAAACTAGCTCAAAGGCTCTTTACTGAAAAACTAGCTTAAAGGCTCTTTTGGAAATAAGGTTTACTTTCTTCTTTAAATTGTGAAAACATTTTACTCTTTGGAAATACATTGTCCCGATATACTCTTTTGAAGAAATGAACTTCAAACTTTTACTCTTTACTCAGCTCAAAACTCAAGTCTTTAAACAAAGTTAAAACATTTGTAAAAGACTCTTGGAAGACTCTATGAACTTCTCTTGACTTCACTCTTAACTTCTCTTAACTTGACTCTTAACTTCTCTTGGCTTGACTCTTAACTAATCCTTGAATTGAATTATGGATTTAAAGATTGTGATTTGTGATAGGAATCATTATGTTTAGGAGCAAAGTTATATATTTCTTCTATAGTTAATATCTTATCCTATATTTGTATTTTTATATTTTTTTGTCTTATATGTGATCATGCTTCCTTCATTATTAAATCCTATTACTACTATCGGTGTTTTTAATTTTTCCCATTTATCTTCTGGTAAGCAATTGTATTTACATATATTAGCTTCTGCTCCTGTGTCTATCATTGGTGTATAACTATTGTAATATCCTTCTATTATTATCTTTGCAAGTATATATATTTTCATGTTTTTATCATTAGAAAGTTCTTTTTATTATTATTTTCTTATTATTATAATTTATTGTTAACTGTTTGTCTTCTAAATTATATGGTTTTACTTGTTCTAACCATCTTATTCCTAAAGTGATATTTTTATCTCCTTGATATATTTTAAACTTTATTACTATTGGTACTCCTCCAATGATTATTTCCTTTTATGTAGTTTCTTCGGTATATATTAATGCCTTTGGTAGTTCAGGGTATGATTGTTCAGTAGTAATCTTTGAATTGACCACAAAAGATATGCTATTAGGAATGCCATTTTTAGAAAAATTATATCCACATATAATAACAAAAACACACTGGTGGTTCACAACACCATGTAAACAAAAAATAGGAGCAAAAAGAGTAAATAACAAAAAACGAAAAACAACAGAATGGATAAAAGGAAGTGAAAAAATTACACAAAAATTAGAAAATATAAAAGAAGAAGACCCTAAAATAGAATTAATTATATTCTCTATAGATAAAGTAAAAATAATCCAAGATAAGTTAGAATTATTATATAGTGAAGATCCTTTACAAGAATGGGAAAAACATAAAACAAAAGTAAAAATTGAGCTAATTGATAATAATAGTATAATAACCCAAAAACTATTAAAATATAATTTTAATGATTTAACAGAATTTAAGATATATATAAGTGAATTACTAGAAAAAAGGTATATACAAGAAAGCAATAGCAAGCATACAAGCTCAACATTTATAGTAAATAAACATAGTGAACAAAAAAGAGGAAAAAGTAGAATGGTTATTGATTATAGAAATTTAAATGCAAAACTAAAACATATAATTACCCAATACCAAATAAAATATTAAAGATAAGACAAATACAAGGATATAATTACTTTAGTAAATTTGACTGCAAATCAGGATTTTACCACTTAAAGTTAGAAGAGGAATCTAAAAAACTTACAGCATTTACAGTGCCACAAGGATTTTATGAATGGAATGTATTGCCATTTGGATATAAAAATCCCCCAGGTAGATATCAACACTTTATGGATAACTACTTTAAACAACTAGAAAATTGTGTAGTATATATTGATGATATATTACTATATTTCTTAAACCCAAGATGAACACATAATATTATTAGAAAAATTCATATATATTATAGAATATTCAGGCATAAGCCTAAGTAAAAAGAAAGCAGACATAATGGAAAGCCAAATAAAATTCCTAGGAATACAAATACATAAAAATGGAATAAAAATGCAAACACATATAGTACAAAAAATAATTAACTCAAATGAACAGCTAGATACAAAAAAGAAATTACAATTATTCTTAGGACTAGTAAATCAAGTAAGAGAATACATACCAAAATTAGCATAAAATTTAAAACTATTATAGCAAAAATTAAAGAAAGATGTAGAATACCAGTTTGATAAAAAAAACCAAACACAAATACAAAAAGTAAAATTATTATGTAAAAACCTACCTAAACTATATTTTCCGGATGAAAACAAAAAATTTACTTATATAGTAGAATCAGATGCCTGTGAAAAAAGTTATGGA
This sequence comes from Solanum stenotomum, assembly GCF_019186545.1. Lineage (NCBI taxonomy): Eukaryota > Viridiplantae > Streptophyta > Magnoliopsida > Solanales > Solanaceae > Solanum > Solanum stenotomum. The sequence continues at coordinate 33,090,511 of NC_064292.1, forward strand.
GGAGTCTTAAAATACAAGTATGATAAAGAAAAAATAGAACATCATTATAGATATTATTGAGGAACATTTACTAATGCAGAAATAAGATGGGAAATAAATAGGAAAGAGTTATACTCAGTGTATAAATGTTTACTATCATTTGAACCATATATTGTATATAATAAATTTATTATAAGGACAGATAACACACAAGTAAAATGGTGGCTAACAAGAAAAATACAGGATTCAGTAACTACAAAAGAAATGAGAAGATTGATATTAAATATATTAAATTTTACATTTACTATTGAAGTAATAAAAATTGATAAGAATGTTATTGCAGATTACTTATCAAGACAAAGCTACTTAAACTGAGAAAGAAAATACAATTGAAGATATACTCAAAGCCATTACTACACTTTGTATAAAAGTGGACAGTGGACAGTATGGACAATGAGATACAAAAGCTAAAGACTAATGAAGATAATCTGAAGTCTAAAGCTAATACAGGTCAGCAACATGACTGTAAAAATGCGGAGCTAAAAGGTGACGTTGGAAAACACCTTAAAACCCATAATATTTTTTTAAATACAGATGTAGGTACAAGTAAACAAATTAGTGAAAAACAGCATAAGAATACAAACTTAAACCAGCTATTTGAAAAACCATTTACTCCAAAAATGCCAAAAACCACATTGACTATGGAACCGCAAACCTCTACCTATGCAGATAGCCTACAAAATGAGAAAAAATTATATAACCATGTCACGAGAACAAAAATTGAAAATATATACAAAATCCAAACCTATTTAAACCGTAATCCTAGATCTACTACAACCAAAGAACCAAGTCAAGAATACCTAACCCAAAAATTACAAGGTTATATAACAAGCTAATCGCACAGCCAAAAACTAACGCCAATTTAGTAAGGACATGTTACAATTATGGACTATTAAATATTGTATACACATACAACGGAGAAGAAATAAGTGGAATACCAGAACTACACAAGGCATTCACTATATATAAAAGAGTTACCAAGGGAAATTTATTCTATGTAAAGTTTTATACAGCACCAGCAGAGATATTATACGAAGAGATAAAACCTCCGATTCAAGTTATTAAGATCAGACTAACCAAAGACATGATTATACCTGAAGATATTGGACAATAGGAAGAAATACGAACAATATAGATACCAAGTTTTTATGCCAATAAAAGAATAATTGGTATATCAACTATTATACAGTTAGCAAACAATTATTTAAACGAAAATGATATATGGAGTTACTACTCTAGAGACCAGCTAATGATATATTCAAATTCAAGAGAGCTATGGAAAGCAGATATGGATGAAGTCCAGAAATGGATTTTATCATTATTAAAACCAGAAGATAGAGCTACGACAAGAGCACTCAAAGCAGGATTTATTTCGTCAGAACTATTAACCAGATATTGTAAGCTAATTGGATAGCAATATCCTGACCATATATGTTCAAAATACAATGGAAAAGATAATGTAATCCCCGATGTCCAACTGGAATGATAAAATAAAAGAAGATAGAGACGGAAAAGAGATAAGATAAAGAGAAGAAGACAAAGAAGATAAAAACAAAGGACAAAGAGATAAAAAGAAGAGATAAAAATGTGTTTGGCCAACAAAGCCAAAAGTAGATGTAAATTATTATGTAAAAGTCTTAAAGTGTACAGTAGTAGTCACATTATTGTAAATAATTAGGTACAAGTTAGTAGAGTAAATTAATCAACAAGTGTAGGGTAGTATGCATGTGCATTATTAAAGTAGTATGGACAAGTGTAAAGTGTGGTAGGTGGTGTACATTGTTAATAGGAAAAGGGTAAAAGTAGTAGGTGGTGTGCATTGTTAATAGGATAAGTGTAAAAGTAGTAGGTGGTAGTGCATTATTATGTAGTAAGTAGTATAGTACGTGCATTATTGTGCACTACTGTAGTTCCTCTCTATATAAAGGAAGGTATATGTAACATAATAAGCAAGTCGGGAATAAACAAAGCTTTCTTAAAAAACACTCTCTCAAATATATAAATACTTAATAGATAATGGAACAACCTTCAGATATCATGGATAAGCAAAAGACAAAGGTATATTATTCAAAAAATATGCAGAACTAATTTCATATATTCCTGAATATCATATATATAATTGAATAAATTTATGTTAGTTATTATGCATTAGAATTATTTGAATCATGATTTCTAGTTTATTAACACACTGAAAACAGGGAGAAAACTTCTATACTATGCCATCCTAATGTTGAAACCAGTAGGCAATGAAAGCCGTTTAGGGGAGTAAACAAAGTTTAGGCGCTGATAAGAAGGAAGTATCCGCTAAAGTACGATGGTAGTAGTGACAGGAGAACATGATAAACATATAATCTAGTTCATAATGATCTAATATGAATTTAATCAATTATGAATATGATAGGAAGAAATAATTGAAAATAAAAAACCTGCATAACAAAGAACATGACTACATACATGTATGATGAAATGTTAAAAAACTATGAAACTCTAATCTTATATATACTTAAAGATATAGAAATAATTGAATTAAGAAGAATAATATGGGAAAAAATATTTAATGATAACGAATCAGAAAATATATTAAATCAACAATGGTATGAAATAGACCTACGTGATTTAGACCTCGAAAGAATAGAATGGTATGATTTAGAAATAAATTCAAATTAAAATGAACTACGAATATTTACAATATTGCACAGAAGCTATGGAAAATATAAAACTATTAGAACAATTAATGGAAAATAATTTATATATGTACCTAAGAACCCAAGATATGTTATATCTAGAATATATCATAAATAATATTAAAGAGATATCAAGATTAAAACACTTAGCAAAAGAATATTATAATAAAATCTTTAAAATGGATTCCTCACCTACCAAAAATGGTACACCTACCAAAAATGTCATGAATTCCTCACCTACCACACTACCAAAAATATCTTAGTATATCATGGATTTATCATCTACCAGTAAAATAAATTTCACACCGAAAAATGGTATCAGAGCTATGGATGAAAAAAAAATATAAGAAGAAACATACTAGTAGAAAGTTAAGAAAAATAAGAAGAAAATTAAACAAATTATATCCCAAATACAAACAACTCAATATCACAAAACCTGATAACGATAAATTAGATCAATTAATAGATAATATATCTAAAATTAAATATAAATATATTCAATATTTAAAAATACAATGAATAACGAGAATAACGAATATAGACAAAAACTTACTGAAATAATTATAGCGAAAAGACAAGAATTAGCACATAGGCAAAGTAGACTTAACAGTAATATATTCGCAGGAACTTGCAAAAAATCTGTAGTAGCACAAAGGAAAACTATTTTATTTCTACAGATACAGATAGAAAGTTTATATTATAAACTTCAACACAATCTATAAATGAATAAGGAAGAATATGCCATAAACGAAAAAATATATGAAAACTATGACGGATTAAAAATAAAGATAATATTTTCTAATCTAGGAAGAAGATACAAAAAAATAGGTGACAATATAAGTTTAATGTTAGAAAAAGAAACGGTAATACTAGAAGATAGTTTAACTGCTATGATAAGAATAACAAAAGAAAATGAAGAAATAGATAGAAAAACGGAAATTGAAAAAATAAAACAACAAGCAATAAGGAAGTACAACAATTAGAAGAAGTAAAAAATACTAAAATAATAGAACTAGAAAAAGAGCTGACAATGTTAAAAGAAATGTATGAAATGAAACAAAAAGAAAAAGAACAAAAAACAAAATTAGCAAATGAGATAATTAAATTTAAAGAAAAATTGCAATTAGAAGATGAATTAGAAGGAAAAGAAGAAAATAACCAAGATAATCTACCTGAAATAAGAATTGATGAAATAAATGACGATGATCTAGATGAATAACATTCAGAAACAAGCGAAACATATACGGAACTTTTAACAAATATAGATAATACAAAGAATTTAGAAGTAAATACAGGAGACATAGACATGGATGAAAAACCTAGTACATCAGGAATAAAAAACCCAAAAAGTTTAAAATATTATAATACAAACTATGAACAATATGATAAAGAAAAAACTATATGGAATAAAAGAATGAATAAAAAATGGACACCTAAACCAATAACTGAACAACATGATTTTTTAGATTTAGACTGTTTAGCAGATATAAATAAAACAATCCAATTATGGATGAGATATATATCAATACAATTAATAGATAACAAAATAGGAATAACAGAAACACCAGAATATATAGAAAGAACACTTAAAGGAACAGTAAAATTATGGCCACAAAATTTATCAGATGAAAGTTTAAAAACTCTAAGAAGTAATAAAAAATCTAATGGTGAATTAGCTACTACAACTATGGAAATATTATATAAGTACGAAGTAGCTATAAGAAATGAATTTAGTAGTATGACAATAGAAGTAGAAGAACAAAATAAAGAAAAAATCATAAATCAGAATCTATTGACAAAATTAGCAATATGTGATATGCGTATATATAGATGAATATACATGTGCATTTAGAGAATATTATTATAAAGGAACATATAGCACAGAAGAAAGTAAGGAAATAAGAAAATTATATTTTACAAAATTACCAGAATCTTTTAATTCAAAAGTAATAAAAAGTTGGAATGAAGTAGGATTAACAGATACCTTAGGAGCTAGAATAAAATTCTTACAACGATGGTTTATAGAACTATGTGAAAGACATATAGAAGAAATAAAAATGAAAAAAAAATACTAGTAAAAAACTTAGCATGTTGCAAAAATAAAACGGCACCCCAATTTGGTTGTACGGACAAATACTATAAAAAGAGATATAACAATAAATATAGATCAAAATATAAATATAAAAACCAAAAAGAAGATACTATGTAAAAAACTACAAAACCAAAAGACCAAAAAGAAAACTAACGGAATGTACTTGTTAATTGTAGAAAATTAGGACATATAGCTAGAGATTGTAAATTACCTAAGAATCCAAAGAAAAAACAAATATCAGAAATAATAATAGACAATGAAAAATATACACAAATAGAATACGTAGATTATGAATTAGAAAGTAAAGATAGCATATATGAATTATCAGAAAACGAAACAGACAAAATGGAAAATAATTCAGTAATAGAATCAGATAATGAACACTATATAAATGACTGAAACAGATATACAAATAATAACTAAACAAAAAAATTAAGATGAAGAATCGGAAGAACAAAAAATAATATTTGATAATAATATATTTGAACAAATAAAAGGAAAAGAATTAGACCTAAGCGTAGAAAAAATATTCGAAATACCAACAATAAGAAATTGGTTTAAACGACAATAAGAAGAATATTATGTAGTAAGTCAAAGAGAACATATCATAGATTGCAAATACACCAAAGGAAAGACTAAAATACCAATAATAAATAAACGAATAATAAATAAAGAAATACAAGATATTAAGGCTAAAAATCCAATTAAATATGTACATTTAGGAGGAATAGAAATACTAATAAAAGCATGTTTTAGAGAAGGAATAGATACACCCATAGAAATATACTTAGCGGATGATAGAATTATACAACCCATAGAAAAAAATATAATAAGTGCACTAAAAGGTAACCTCATATACCAAAAAATTATATTTATAATTAATAAGTGCTAACTACTCAGTAGCAATAAATGACTGAAACATAGATAAATCACTAGTATTATATTGGAAAATGTCAGGGATAGAACTAGCCCAGGAAGTAAAATATTTACAGTTAGATGTAAATACTTATATGTTTTAACAACAAAACATAAAATAACAGCAAAAAATAAAATAAATAAAATAAAAGTAGAAGATCCTTTTGAAAGGATAGTTACAGTCATAGATAATAATGATTATAGTTATAATGAGATTGATATAGAAGAAAATTTAGAAATAGTAAAAGAAAGACTAAGTATATCAAAAAGAATAAACTATGAAATACCCAAAATATCATCAAAAATGAGTACCTCAAGAAGAATAGATAAAACTCCACAAAAATCAATAGAAGAAAAATAGAACCATATCATTACTACATAACGGGAGTAATGGAACAACAAAAATATCTAATATTAATAAATACAGGACAAGAAGAAAACTATATTACAAGAGAACTAGTAACAGAAGATGAGATAATTATTATCCATGACACATTTAATTATCTGGTCACTAAATAAATTTAGAGGCAGAACAGTCCGTGAACACTCCGTCACGCGGAGAAAATTTTGGCAATTCTGAGGAACAGGTCCGCGACCCAGATTCTGCCGACTTGTTCCTTCTTCATTTTCTAACCCCAAATCGCCTAAATTCGATTCTTTTTCTCCAATTCTCTTTAGATTCAGATACCCCGCATATGTACACAATAATCTAATCAAATACGACTCTAAAATCGATCTTAAACTCTCAAGAACTCAATCTTATCCCAAATCAAGAACGAAAGTATATTCAAGAACACACATCAAGAACATTCAAACTTTCAACTTTTAGGACGAATTCATACTGAATTAAACATGTTTGGTGCGTGGGTGAACGAACCCAATGTTGTGCGAACTCACATACCTTGTAGGGATCACCCCTTGATGAAATCCACAAGCGATTCTTTCAGAACTTGACGATTCTTTCTCCTTCTCCTCCTTTCTCTTCTTCTTTCTTCTTTTCTAAAACCCTAACCCAATATTGTAAAAGCGTAAACTGAATCCTATCAGTTTACACCCCAATTAATTACAAAAAATGAAATTAAGTCCTGGGGTATGGAAAAGACCATAATGTCCTTTTAAAATCCAGGTTAGACTTTCCTTATTTGAGAAGCTCAACTTCAAATGGGCATATCTCACTCGTACAAACTCGGAATCGTGCAAACTCAGCAGCGTTGGAAAGATTATTCCAAGATATTTCATATGATATCTGGAAACACACCTAATTTACCCTAAGCTAGGATTTATGGTCGTTTGAAGTTGACCAAAAACTCAACTTAACATACTTAACAAATTTTCCAGATTTTTATATTCTTTCCAAAACTGACTATTTCCAATTTTTAACTTCTTTCTAGTTCTTTCTAGTTATGGGGTGTTACAATATCTCCCCCTTGAGAACATTCGTCCTCGAATGAGCTTACTCTTAGTAGGCTAAGGGAGTCAGATCAAACATACAATTCAAACACCCAACAAGCACAATGCAATTTCTACATGCCACCTTCTAAATAAAATGCCAAGAAAAAGGATTAGTACCTTAATTTGGAACTTCTCCGGATTCGAAGAGATGTGGATATCTCTTCTTCATATCCTCCTCAACAAACTGATTTCTCCAAAGAACTTTGACTGATGCTACTTGTTTAGTCCTCAACTTGTAAACTTGGCGATCTAGAATTTGAGCCGGAATCTCATCAAAAGATAAGCTATCCTTAATCCCAATATCTTCAGTTGGTATGATAAGTGAAGGATCTCCCATGCACTTCTTCAATATGGAGATGTGAAATACTGGATGAACCGCGACTAACTGTTGTGGTAGCTCTAACTCATAAGCTGCACTACCAACCCTCATAGATATTCTGTAAGGGCCAGTATACCGGGGACTAAGCTTCCCCTTCTTACCAAATCATAACACCTTTCATGGGTGAAACTTTCAAGTATACCAAATCGTCTACTTCAAACTATAACTCCCTTATCCTAACATCAATGTAGGATTTCTGATGACTCTACGCTATTTTCAAGCTCCCTTGAATCACTTTCACCTTCTTCATAGCTTGATGAACTAAATTTGGTCATATCAACCCAGCTTCTCCAACTTCAAACCCTCCAATAGGAGATCTGCACATTCTCCTATAAAGAGCCTCATAAGGAGCTTTCTAGATGCTAGAGTGGTAACTATTGTTGTAAGCAAACTCGATGAGAGGTAGGTGATCATCCCAATTACCCTTGAAATCAAGCACATAAGCCCTCAACATACCTTCTAAGGTCTGAATAGTGTGCTCTGCTTGCCCATATGTCTGAGGATGAAAGACAGTACTTAAGTTCATCTTTGAACCCAAGCCTTTTTGGAATGACTTCCAAAACTGTGCTGTAAATTGCGCACCTCTATCTGAAATAATTGAGACCAAAACCCCATAAAGTCATACCACCTCTTGAATATACAACTTAGCATAATCTTCTACTGAATGGGTATTTACCGGAAAAAAGTGGGGCTGATTTTGTCATTCTATCAACAATCACCCAAATAGAATAATGTTGCCTACGAGACCTTGGTAAGCATGTGATGAAATTCATATTAATCATCTCCCACTTCTATTTCGGAAGTTCTATATTTTGAGCCATACCGCTTGGCCTTTGGTGCTCTACTTTAACTTGTTGGCAATTTGGACACTTGGCCACAAACTCTGCAATTCCCTTTTTCATACTACTCCACCAATAAACTTCTCTCAAATCGCGATACATCTTTGTGGAACCCGGATGAATGGAATATATGGAGCTATGAGCTTTCTCCATGATCCCTTCTTGTTGTTCATCCACCCTTGGTACACACAACCTACCTTGATACCTCAGCACACCATCTCCCCCTTGTTCAAAAGCCAATACTTTTTGCTTATGAACATTTGCCTTCAATTCAAGCAAAATAGGATCTTGGTCTTGCTTTTCTTTCACTTATGATACTAATGATGATTCAGTCCCATTCATTACTACTACTTTTCCTTCTGTGGAATCCATTAGGCGAACTCCCCGGCGTGCAACTCTGTGCACATCCTTTACTAGTTCTTTCTTATCTTCCTCAAAATGGGAAGTACTACCCATAGACAACCTGCTCAAGGCATCAGCAACAACATTAGACTTACCTGTGTGATAAAGAATACTCATATCATAATCCTTGAGTAATTCTAACCACCTCCTTTGTTTGAGATTAATCTTTTTCTGAGTAAACACATACTGAAAACTCATGTGATCGGTGAACACATCCATATAAACTCCATAAAGATAACAGCGCCATATTTTCAAAGAAAATACCACGACAACCAACTCTAGATCATGGGTTGGGTAGTTCCTCTCATGAACTTTCAACTGTCTAGAGGCATAAGCTATAACTTTACCATTCTGCATTAATACACAACCCAAACCAACTCTAGACGCACCACAATAGACAACAAAACCTTGCGTAGCTTCTGGTAAGGTTAAAATTGGGGAGTAGTCAACCTCTTTTTCAATTCCTGAAAGCTTTTCTCACAAGCTTCAGACCATTAACACTTCACTGGTTTCTAAGTCAACTTGGTCAAAGCAGACAAAATAGATGAGAACCCCTCTACGAACCTTCTATAATAGACAGTCAAACCCAAGTAACTCCTAATATCAGTTGGAGATGTGGGTCTAAGCCAATTTTGTACTGCCTCAATTTTGTGAGTATCACTTTAATTCCCTCTCTAGACACAATGTGGCCTAACAATGTCACATACTCAAGCGAAAATTCACACTTAGAGAACTTGCCATACAACTCTCTATCTTTTAGAGTCTGGAGAACTACTCTGAGATAACTAACATGATCTTCTTCATTCCTTGAATAGATTAGTATGTCATTAATGAAGACGATAACAAACATATCTAAATAAGGTTTGAAAACTCTATTCATAAGGTCCATGAATGTTGCAGTTGCATTGGTTAAACCAAAAGACATGACCAGAAACTCATAATGACCATAACGGGTCCTGAATGCGGTCTTTGGAATATCACATTCCCTCACTCTTAATTGATGGTAGCCGTGTTCAACTGGCGATAATCTAAACACATTCTAAGGGAATCATCATTCTTCCTCACAAATAAGACCAGAGCGCCCTAAGGTGAGATACTTGGTCGAATAAAACCTTTCTCTAAAAGATCTTTCAACTGCTCTTTTAACTCTTTCAACTCTACTGGTTCCATTCAATATAGAGAAATAGAGATAGGACGAGTATCTGGAAGAACATCTATACCGAAGTATATCCCTCTCTCAAGAGGGACTCTGGGAAGATCATCTGGGAAAACATCTGGAAACTCTTTTACTACTGAAACTGACTGAATAAGAGGTATCCGAACACTAGTGTCATTAACTCGTACTAAGTGATAGACACACCCCTTAAAAATTAACTTTCTTGCCTTAAGGTACGAAATAAAATGACCCTTAGGCACTGCTGAACTGCTTTTCCACTCTAAGACTGGCTCATTTGAAAACTAAAACTTGACAACTCGAGTTCTACAAACTTGAGGCATAACATGCATGACGCCAGTCCATACCAAGAGTGACATCACAATCTACCATGTCTAACTCAACTAAATCAGCCATGGCACTCTTGTGATTAACGAAAACGGGACAATCACGATAGACTCTCTCTACTAGAATAGACTCGCCAACAAGTGTAGAAACGCTAAAGAGTTCACTAAGTTGGTCAGGAATAACATCAAAATTCATCGTAACATACGGAGTTACAAAGGATAAATTCGCTCCTGGGTCTAGCAAAGCATAAACACTAAAGTTAAAAACTTGGATCATACAAGTAACAACATCTGGCGAATCTTCTTACTCTTGGTGACTTGTGATAGCATATAGGCAGTTTGTTCCTTTACTAGTGCCTAAAGTAGCCCCTCTAGGTGCAGCTCTGTTTGGTGGAGCAACTATAGAAGACCCCCTATTTCCCCATTACTGTTACCCTGCTTGTTCTTTGGACATTCTCGCATGAAATGACCATTCTGGCCACACTTGAAACAACCAGTGGAGCCCTCACGACAAGTACGTGAGTGATTCCTACCACACTTAGCGCAGGCAGGAGGCCCCTATGCGCGCGCATACTACCCTGAGAATATGCAGGTTTAGCTCTGAAATTCTGACTATTGTACTCACTTTTGTTATTTGCTGCAGGTGCACTAGCAAATGATGGGGCAGGTTCCTTCTATTTATGTTGGAAAGAAGACCGGTCCGCATTACTCTTTTGCTACCTTGACTCATTCCCTGATGTCTTATCCCTCTTATTCTTAAACTCTTCGCTGTCCCTTAACTTTTCCTCCTCAACTTATTGCACATGGGTCATCAGCCTTGCTATGTTCATGTCACCTATTAGCATGGCTGCCTTACCATCCTTACTTGACAGATGCGACAACCCAGCAACAAATAAATTCATCCTACTGCTCATATCCGCAACTATCTCCGGGGCATAACGGGAAAGTTGGGTGAACTTTAGCCCATACTCATGAACGCTCAAAGAATCCTGCTTAAGTGTGAGAAACTTTCTTATCTTTGCCTTTATAAGCTCATGGGGAAAGAAGCGTCCCATGAAGGCATTCTCAAACATAGCCCAGCTCACAATCGGTTACGTGCAAGCACGAGTTAGAAAGAAACTTTATAGAGATGAACTCTATCGCATGAAATGAGTAAGAAAGAAGTGAAATAATTTCCTAAATGTTGCAGCCTCCTAATTATAAATGTGGCGCGCTTCACACCGATATCTAAGACTCTACAAACATGACTTCATAGACTCCCTAGGACTATTGAACTATGTGCTCTGATACCAAGTTTGTCACACCCCGATCCTACACCCTGGGCGGAACTGGCTCTCGAGAACCATTGTAGGCCCCAAACGAACCTTTGTCCTGACTTACTTACTCAGCGAAAGACTTTAAGCATTTAGAAAAGAACTCAGATACAAAAATAACTCAACTGTCTCAAACTAAACTGATAATGTTTTAGAAATAAACATTTAACTTAGCCAGAATGGCAACTCAAATATGAACATAAGCCAATAACAAAGTAAAGACAAATGAACTAACTGAGTGTCTATCTATAAAGCCTCTAATAACTGATATGGATGTCGGGACAAAACCCAAGACATCCTAATGACTAAATACTGAAAAAGCAATAAAAAGGGATCCTCTGGAAGCAAGGAGGCTCACCAACAAACTTTGGAGCTCACTAGAATCATCGATGCACTGGTTGTTGATCCTGGTTACATGTGTCAGCATCATAAGAAAATGTAGGCCAAATGGCATCAGTACATTGAATGTACGTGTATACGAGGGGAATTCTAAAACAAGACATAAGCTTTAAAGAAACTGAAGAACTTACCTGGCTCAACTTAACTCAAATCAACTGAACTGATTTCAATATAAAGAAGTGTAAATAAATGCAGTATAAAGAAATGCTTTAAAACATGGTTTTCAACTCTATGTATTTAGAAATATAATAATAACTCTGTGTGTATGCAAAGATACAATATGAACTCTGTTTGTATATGAAAATACAAATATTTTTGATGTATATAAAAATACAAAATACTATTGTGGTAGTTTCTCTAATCGACAACCATCACTTAAGACCTATCGTGATGATACAACGATTTGCCTCACGCTGCCAGGGCCGTCCTATACCTTGTCGGGGGTATAGAACCTGAACTACTAAGTGGATCCACTAGTCTATGCTAAAAAGCACTAAGAAATCATCTAAAAATTATGACCCTTTTCTACCCATGCTGGCTACATGGTTTATGGTGGATGTGAGTTGTTTAAACTCTCCCCCATATTATTGCTCAATACTACTCCTAAAATATGATACTAGCTCTTATGTTTTAAAAAAAAACATACTTCTTTCTGTGCTTTGAGATAATTGCTCAAAAACATAGATCATAGGCTCTTCTTGGGAATCAAAGTTTCCTCTCTTTCTTAATTGTGAAGGCATTTACTCTTTAACTGAAAAACTAGCTCAAAGGTTCTTTATTGAAAAACTAGCTCAAAGGCTCTATATTGAAAAACTAACTCAAAGGCTCTTTATTGAAAAACTAGCTCAAATGCCCTTTACTGAAAAAGTATCTCAAAGGTTCTTTTGGAAATCTAGGTTTCCTTTCTTCTTTAAATGTGAAAACATTTTACTCTTTGCGAATACATTGTCCCGATATACTCTTCTGAAGAAATGAACTTCAAACTTTACTCTTTACTCAACTCAAAGCTCAAGTCTTAAAACAAAGTTAAAACATTTGTAAAAGACTCTTGGAAGACTGTATGAACTTCTCTTGGCTTGACTCTTAATTGATCCTTAAATTGAATTATGGATTCAATGATTGTGATTTGTGATAGGAAAGATCTCATGATGTTTAGGAGTGTTTTTAGATAGTTAAACATGAGAAAGAATCAAGAAATCACTGTTTGGAAGCAAGTTCGCAAAGCGGATATGCATTTAATTATTTTGTCGCGAAAGAAATTTTGGTAAATCTCAGGAAACACGGACCTGGTACCTAGATTCTGCCGACTTGTTACTTATTCATTTTCTAACCCCAAATCGCCTAAATTTGATCCATTTTCTCCAAGTCTCTTTAGATTCAGATACCCATCATATGTACACAAGAATCTATTCAAACACAACTCTAAAATCGACCTTAAACTCTCAAGAACTCCTCTATCTTATCCCAAATTCAAAAAACGAAAGTAAATTCAAGAACGCACATCAAGAACATTCAAAATTTCAACTTTTAGGACGAATTCATGCTGAATTAAACATGTTTGGCGCGTGGGTGAACAAACCCAACGCTGTGTAATCACATACCTCGTAGGGATCACCCTTTGATGAAATCCACAAGCGATTCTTGAAGAACTTGACGATTCTTGCTCCTTGTCCTCCTTTCTCTTCTTCTTTTCTCTTTTCTAAAACCCTAACTCATTATCGTAAAAGCGTAAACTAAATTCTATCAGTTTAGACCCCAATTAATTACCAAAAATGAAATTAAGTCATGGGGCATGGAAAAGGCCATAACACCCTTCTAAATTCGGGTTAGACTTTCCTTATTTGAACAACCCAACTTCAAATGGGCATATCTCACTCATACGAACTCAGAATCGCTCAAACTCAGCGGCGTTGGAAAGATTATTCCAAGACATTTCCTACGATATCTGGAAACACACCTAAATCATCTTGAGCTAGGAGTTATGGTCATTTGAAGTTGACCAAAAACCCAACTTAACATACTTAAGAAATTTTCCAGAATTTTATATTCTTTCCAAAAATGACTATTTCAAAATTTTAACTTCTTTCTAGTTCTTTATAGTTACGGGGTGTTGCAATATACCTACATGCCATTAATTTAGAAGGAACGATAAAAAAAATGGTTGACCTAGGGTTTCTTCCCTAGCCAGCAGCTGCACAGCTCTCATGGCTGCTACGGCCAATGGACGACCTCCTTTTGAGGTTGTCCAACCCGCCCCACTATCCAAAACCACCACATACGCCGCCCTTTTCAATTCCAATACTAAAAATCCTAAACAATATGCCCTATTTAAGTAAAAAACAATCGTAAAATCAATCGAAATAATTCATGGAGAACCTACTATCACATTTTCAATGAAGGAAAGACAAGACTTTATGATTGAAGAGGGATTGCATCAAGCACTGGTGTTTAAATTATCCCATGGTGCGCCATATTTGAAGGTATTAAGGTCAATTTTACCGAAATATCTTGGTACCAAGGGCAATTGTTTAATTGGCTTACTTGCTCCAAGACAAATTTTATTGAGATTTGATCAATATGAAGATTATGTACTAGTTTTAGGTCGCTCAGTTAATTATCTTCTCTACAATAGAGAGGAGCACCAATGTAGGGTTATTCCATGGTCCAATGGATATAACTCCTAAGGAGGAAATGACGTTTGCTGTGGTTTGGATTTATGTACCGAACTTATCTCTAGATTTGTTTGCAAAGAAGTCTCTGTTGTCTATAGCATCTGTTGTGAAACCAATAGCTATAGATAAATCTACTAAAATCAAGTCAAGACCTAGCACAACTAGGGTCAAGGTTATACTTGATATAATGGAAAAGCTTCCAAATCGTTTAAGATTGCAGTTTGTGGATGGATATTCTGGTAAGTTGATTAAGGTTTTTTAGGAGATTGTATATGATAATCTACCTTTGTATTGCAATTATTGTAAGCACAAAGGTCATGATAAAGATAGTTGTCATTTGATCTCGAAAACAAATCAAAATAACAAACAAATTTATGATACCATTGAAGTTGTTTCAAAAGGTACTATTGATAGTGAAAAGTGTCAAGGTGATGCGAGAGAAATACTAAATGAAAAAAGAAAGGTTGTAGATGTTGATCAAAGTAAAACTACTTCTTTAGATCGACAATTGGTTGGTGTCACTTCTGAGTAAAATCGTGCACACTCAATGGATGTTGTTACAAGTAATATTGGTGTTCAAACAACTTCCAAAAACAAAGGGGGAACGCCAAAAGTTGGGGTTGATGCACCGCGATTTTGTTCAGGCCAAAATATAATGGATTGAGGACACAAACTAATGGATACATCTGATGTTGAAGATGCTGAAAATTCTGGGCAAAATGTTTTGCAAGTTGAAACCAAGAATGCAAATAAAAGTTGGACACTAGTTGCACACAAAAATTCAACTAGTAATCAAAAAAATCCTCTCCCTGACTAGTCAAAATAATCCGCCACATAGTGAAAAGGGTGCAACTGGAGATTTTCATGACAGTGAGAAGAGGCAAGATATTAGTGTCACACCCCGAGCCTACACCCTGGGCATGACTGGCACTTGAGAACCATTGCTGGCCACAAGTGAACCCTTGGCTTAACTTACTTACTCAACGGAAGACTTTACTCAAGACAAATACTTTTAAAACAAGTAAACTGAACTGCTCAAAATATAACTTAGACTGTACTATAATAACATTCACTGCCAAAGTGGCAACTCAAGTCTAAACTTAACTGAAAATGAAAAGTAAAGACTCATGAACTAACATCACTAAGTATGTCTATGAAGCCTTTAAACAACTGAGATGGACATCGGGACAAGACCCACGACATCCTAATGAACTAAAATACTGAAAGCAATAAAAAAAATCCTCCGGAAAGCTAAAAGGCTCACCAATCGACTCTGAGTGCTAAACTGGATCAACAAGGCGCTGGATGCTGATCCTGATTACCTGCGCTGCATCATAATAAGATGCAGGCCAATTGGCATCAGTACATTGAATGTACGAGTATGCGAGTTGGAATGCTAAACATAACTTAAGGTTGAAAAGAATCTGAAAGAAACACTTACCTTGGCTTTACTCAAATCCTTAATAACTTAACTCAAAATAGAGCAATAAAACACATGCAATATATAGAAAACCTTTACAACAGTAGAAAACAACTTAGTTCGTTAACGAAAATGCAATAACAAACTCAACTTTTTTCATATAATAAAGTAATATAGTTTCTGTGGGAGTTTCTTTAACTGGCAACCACCACTATGAGCCTAAGTGGTGACACAACGTCTTGCCCACGCTACCAGAACTGTCCTATACTTTGCCGTCATATAGAACACTTAACTAAGCGGATCCACTAGTCTATGCTAAAAGCATCTTAAGGAGTCATCTAAAAAGTATGATCCTTTACTACCTATGATGGCTACATGGTTTATGGAGACATGAGTTATCTGAACTCAAGCTCGTCCCCATATCAGTGCTCAATACTACTCCCAATATATACTTAGCTCATATGTTTGTAAAAATAAAACTTTTTTTTTAGTTTGATATAATTACTCAAAAACATAGCTTAGAAGCTCTTTGGGAAATCTCAGTTTCCTTTCTTGCTCAAATGTGAAAATATTTTAACTCTTGGGAATACTTAGTTCCCGTATAATATTTGAAGAATGAACTTTACTTTTACTCTTTACTGAAAACTAGCTCAAAGGCTCTTTTGGAAATCTTGGTTTCCTTTCTTGTTTAAATGTGAAAACATTTACTCTTTCGGCATACATAGACCCGATATACTCTTTTGAAGAAATGAACTTCAAACTTTACATTTTACTCAACTTAAAACTCAAGTCTTGAAACAAAGTTAAAACATTTGTAAAAGACTTTTGGAAAACTTTATGAACTTCTCTTAACTTGATTCTTGACTTCGCTTGACTTGACTCTTAACTTCTCCTGACTTGACTCTTAACTTTCCTTGAATTGAATTATAGAATCAAGGATTGTGATTTGTGATAGGAAAGATCTTATGATGTTTAGGAGTGATTTTAGATAGCTAAACATGAGAAATGATCAAGAGATCACTGCCTCGAAACTAGTCCGCGACGTGGAGGTTTATTTACATTTTGGTCGCGAAAATAAATTTTAAGGAAGAAAGGTCTGTGATCTCTTCGCGACGCGAAGAGATAGTTACACTTCTGAGGAATAGGTCCGTATCGCAGACCTGGTACCCAGTTTCTTCTCGACTTGTTTCTCCTTCATTTTCTAGCCCCAATTCGCCTAAACTCGGTTCTTTTTCTCAAATTCCCTTCAGATTCAGATACCCAGTATGTTTACACAAGAATCTAACTCAAACAACTCAAGGAAACAACATTTAAACCTCAAGGAACTCCTCAATCTCAACCTACCTCAAGAACGAAGGCTAATTTCATGTACACCATTAAAGATTCATCAACTTTTAACTTTCTAGAACAAACTTCGCTGAAATAAAAATGATTGGCGCGAGGGTGAATGAACCCAACACTATGAAAGACTTACATACCTTGTAGGATTAAATCCTTGGTGAAATCCGCATGAAATTCTCCAAGAAATCGACGAACATTGAACTTTTCTTCTCATTTCTCCTCTTGCTATCTTTCTTAAAAACAACTTAGCATAAATTTCCAATTGTCTAAACTGAATCAATTCAGTTTAGACCCCAATTTAATTGCTACAAATGAATTAACTTAATTGGGTGGTGAAAATACCATAATGCCTTTCTAAAATCTGGATTGGACTTTCCCTATTTGAACAACCCAACTTCCAATGGACATAACTCACTCATACGAACTCGAAATCGTGCAAACTCGGCGGCGTTTTGGAACTTCTCCGGATTCGAAGAGATGTGTATATGTCTTCTTCATATCCTCCTCAACTTCCCAAGTAGCTTCCTCAACAAACTGATTCCTCCAAAGAACTTTGACTGATGCTACCTCTTTTGTTCTCAACTTGCGAACATGGCGATCTAGAATCGGAAGTGGAATCTCCTCATAAGATAAGCTATCCTTGATCCCAATAACTTCAGTTGGTATGATCAATGAAGGATCGCCCATACACTTTTCCAACATGGAGATGTGAAATGCCGAATAGACTGATGCTAATTCTTGTGGTAGCTCCAACTCATAAGCTACATTACCAACCCTTTTGGATATCCGGTAAGGACCAATATACCGGGGACTAAGCTTTTTTTTCTTACCAAATCTCATAACACCCTTCATGGGTGAAACTTTTAAATATACCCAATCATCTACTTCAAATTCTAGCTCCCTTCTCTTAACATCAGTGTAGGATTTATGATGACTCTGCACTATTTTCAACCTCTCTTGAATCATTTTCACTTTCTCTGTAGTTTGATGAACTAAATCTGGTCCTATCAACCCAACTTCACCAACTTTAAACCATCCAATAGGAGATCTGCATCATTCTCCCATAAAGAGCATTCATAAGGAGCCATCTGGATGCTAGAATGGTAAATGTTGTTGTAAGCAACTCAATGAGAGGTAGGTGATCCTCTAAATTACCCTTGAAATCTATCACACCATCCACCTTGATACCTCAAAACACTATCTCCCCCTTGTTCAAAAGTCATCATTTTTTTCTTATGAACAATTGCCTTTAATTCAAGCAATAAAGGGTCTTGGTCTTGCTTATCTTTTACTTCTGACACTAATGATGATTCAGACTCATTCATCACCACTACTCCTCCTTCTATGGAATCCATTAGTCGAACTCCTAGCCTTGCAAGTCTATGCACCTATTTTTCTAACTCTTTCTTACCTTCGTCAAAATGGGCGGTACTACCCATTGACAACCTACTCAAGGCATTAGCAGCAACATTAGCCTTACTTGGGTGATAAAAAATTCTAATGTCATAATCTTTGAGTAATTCTAACCACCTCCTCTATGTAAGATTAAGCTCTTTCTGACTAAACACATACTGAAGACTCTTGTGATCGGTGAACACATCCACACGAACACCATAAAGATAATAGCGCCATATTTTAAAAAGAAATACTACGGTAACCAATTCTAGATCATGGGTTGGGTAATTCTTCTCATGAACTTTCAACTGCCTGGAGGCATAAGCTATAACTTTGTCATTACGCATTAACACACAACCCAAACAAACTCTGGACGCATCACAATATACAACAAAGCCTTGCGTACCTTCTGGTAAGGTCAATACTAGGCAGTAGTCAACTTCTTTTTCAATTATTGAAAGTCTTTCTCACAAGCTTCAGACCATTGAAACTTCACTGTTTTCTAAGTCAACTTGGTCAAAGATAACGAAATAGACAAGAACCACTCTATGAACCTTCTATAATATCTAGACAAACCCAAGAGACTCCTAATTTTAGTTGGAGATGTGGGTCTAGGCCAATTTTGCACTGCCTCAATTTTTTGAGTATCAAATTAAATTCCCTCTCCAACCATAATGTGGCGTAAGAATGCCACAAACTCAAGCCAAAACTCACACTTAGAGAACTTGACATACAACTCTCTATCTTTTAAAGTCTGGGGAACTATTCTGAGATGACTTGCATGATCTTCTTCATTCCTTGAATAGATTAGTATGTCATCAATGAAGAATATACAAACATATCTAAATAAGGTTTGAAAACTCTATTCATAAGGTCCATGAATGTTGCAGGTGCATTGGTCAAACCAAAGGACATAACTAAGAACTAATAATGACCATAACGGGTCCTGAATGCTGTCTTTAGAATATCACATTCCCTTACTTTCAATTGATGGTAGCCTGATCTGAGGTCTATATTACTGAAACAAGTAGCACCCTGAAGCTGATCGAAAAGATCATCAATCCTTGGGAGAGGATATTTATTCTTGATGGTAACCTTGTTCAACTGACAGTAATCTATACACATCCTAAGGGAATGATATTTCTTTCTCACAAATGGGACCGGAGCGCCCCAAGGTAAGATACTTGGTTGAATGAAACCTTTCTCTAAAAGATCTTTCAACTCCTCTTTTAACTCTTTCAACTCTAGTGGTGCCATGCTATATGGAGGAATAAAGATAAGACGAGTGTCAGGAATAGTATCTATACCGAAGTCTATTTCTCTCTCGGGAGGGACTCTAGGAAGATGATTTGGAAAGACTTCTGGAAACTCTTTTACTACTGAAACTAACTTAATAGGAGGTATCTCAACACTAGAGTCATTAACTCAGACTAAGTTATAGACACATCCCTTGGAAACTAACTTTCTCCCCTTAAGGTACGAAATAAAACGACCCTTAGGCAATGCTGAACTGCTCTTCAACTCTATCATTGGTTCACTGGAATCTATAACTTGACTACTTGAGTTCTACAATCTATTGATGCATAACAGACATGAAGACAGTCTATAGCTAGAATGACATCAAAATCTATCATGTCTAACTCAACTAAATCAGCCATAGTACTCTTGTGATTGATAGAAGTGAAACAATCAGGATAAACTCCTTCCGCTAAAATAGACTCACCATCAGGTGTAGAAACATTGAAGGGCTCAAGAAGTTGCTCAGGAAGAACATCAAAATTGAAGACTGGGATCATACAGTGACAACATCTAGCAAATCCTCTTGCTCTTGGCAACTAGTGATATCATAAAGATGGTTTCCTTCTCCACCTGCCCTTGAAGTATCTCATCTAGATACAATCTATCTAGTGGAGAAACTGAAGAAGACTAGGCTCTATTGCCCCCATTACCATTACTCTGTCTGCTCTTAGGACACTCTCTCATAAAATGACCATGCTGGCCACACTTGAAGCAACTAGTGGAGCCATAATGACACACCTCTGAGTGGCTCCTACCACACTTAACATATGCAGGAGTCTTAGTACCCCCTTGTGCCTTACTACCTTGCGAATACGCTGGTCTAGCTCTAAGGTTCTGAGAATTCTGACTAGTGTACAGACATTTGTCCCTTGGTGACTATTGTATACACATTTGTCCCTTGGTGCAGGTGCACTAACAGATGATAGAGCGGGTCCTTTCTGCTTATGTTGGAAAGAAGACCGGTTCACATTATTCTTTTGCTGCCCGGATTCATTCCCTGATGTCTTAGCCCTCTTATTCTCAAACCCTTCTCTATCCCTCACCTTGTCCTCCTCAACTTGTTGCACATAGATCATCAGCCTTGCTATGCCCATGTCACCTACTAGCATGGCTGCCTTACTTTTCTTATATGACAAACGAGGCAACCCAACAATGAATAATTCATCCTGCTCCTCATCTCAACAACCATCTCTTTGCTTCTCTTAGCTCACGAGGAAAGAAACGCCTCATGAAGGCACTCTAGAACATAGGCTAGCTCAAAATCGGTTGCACCCAAGCACGAGTTAGAAATAAATTTTTATATAGATACACTCTATCGCGCGAATTGAGTATGACAGAAGTGAAGGAATTTCCCAAATGTTGCAGCCTCCTAATTATAGATGTGGCGCACTTCACATCGATAACTAGGACTCTACAGACACGACTTCATAGACTCCCTCGAACTCTTGAACTCTATGCTCTAATACCAAGTTTCTCACGTCCTAACCCTACACCTTTAGATGGACTGGCAGTCAAGAACCATTTCTGGCCCCAAGCGAACCCTTGGCATGGTATACTTACTCAGCAGAAGACTTTACTCAAGATAAATACTTTTAAAACAAGTAAACTAAACTACTCAAAATATAACTTAGAATGTATTATAATAACATTCACTGCCAAAGTGGCAACTCAAGTCTCAACTTAACTGAAAAGGAAAAGTAAAGACTCATGAACTAACATCACTAACTCTGTCTACGAAGCCTCTAAACAACTGAGATGGACGTCGGGAAAAGACCCATGACATCCGAATGAACTAAAATATTGAAAGTAATAAAAAGGATCCTCTGAAAAACTAGGAGGCTCACCAACTGACTCAGAGTGCTTAACTGGATCAACGAGGCGCTGGATGTTGATCCTGATTACCTGTGTCTGCATCATAATATGATGCAGGCCAACTGGCATCAGTACATTGAATGTACGAGTATGCGAGTTGGAATGCTAAACATAACTTAAGTTTGAAAAGAATCTAAAACAAACACTTACCTTGAATTTACTCAACTCCTAAATAACTTAACTCAATATAAAGAAACAAAACACATGCAATATATAGAACGCCTTTAAAATAGTACAAAACAACATAGTACGTTAAAGAAAATGCAATAACAAAGTCAACTTTACTCATATAATAAAGTAATATAGTTTATGTGGGAGTTTTCTTAACCGGCAACCACCACTATGAGCCTAAGTGGTGATACAACATCTTGCCCACACTGTGAGAACTATCCTATACTTTGCCTTTATATGGAACGCTTAACTAAGTGGATCCACTAGTCTATGCTAAAAGCATCTTAAGGAGTCATCTAAAAAGTATGATCCTTTACTACCCATGATGGCTACATGGTTTCTGGAGACGTGAGTTATCTGAACTCAAGCTCATCCCCATAACAGTGCTCAATACTACTCCCAAAAATATACTTAGCTCATATGTTTGTAAAAGCAAAACTCTTTCTTTGGTTTGAGATAATTACTCAAAAACTTAGCTTAAAAGCTCTCTTGGAAATGCCTATTTCCTTTCTTGCTCAAATGTGAAAACATTTTAACTCTTGAGAATACTTAGTTCCCATATAATCTTTGAAGAATGAACTTCACTCTTACACTTTAGTGAAAGCTAGCTCAAAGGCTCTTTTGGAAATCTCAGTTTCCTTTCTTGTTTAAATGTTTATTCTTTGGGAATACATAGTCCCGATATAATCTTTTGAAGAAATGAACTTCAAACTTTACTCTTAACTCAACTCAAAACTCAAGTCTTAAAACAAAGTTGAAATATTTGTGAAAGACTTTTGAAAAACTTTATGAAGTTCTCTTAACTTGACTGTTGAATTCTCTTGATTTGACTCTTAACTTCTCTTTACTTGACTCTTAACTTTCCTTGAATTGAATTATGGACAAGGATTGTGATTTGTGATAGGAAAGATCTTATGATGTTTAAGAGTGATTTTAGATAGCTAAACATGAGAAATATTCAATAAATCACTGCCTGAAACTAGTCCGCGACGGAGGTGTATTTAAATTTTGGTCACAAAAATAATTTTTGAGGCAGAAAGGTCCGTTACCTCTCCGCGATGCGAAGAGAAAGTTACACTTTTGAGGAACAGGTCCGCGTCACGGACCTGGTACCCAATTTCTGCCCGACTTGTTCCTTCTTCGTTTTCTAACCCCAATTCGCCCAAACATGGTTCTTTTTCTCAAATTCCCTTTAGATTAAGATGCCCATTATGTATACACAAGAATCTAACACAAACAACTAAAGGAAATAACATTTTAACCTTAAGGAACTCCTCAATCTCAACCTAACTCAAGAACGAAGGCCAGATTTAAGAACACAATTCAAGATTCATCAACTTACAACTTTCTAGAACAAACTTCGCTGAAATAAACATGATTGGAATGAGGGTGAATGAACCCAACACTATGAAAGAGTCACAGACCTTGTAGGATTAAATCCTTGGTGAAATCCGCACGAAAATCTCCAAGAAATTGACGAACTTTGAACTTTTCTTCTCCTTTCTCCTCTATTGTCCTCTTCCATTCTTTCTCCAAAAAAACCCTAGCGTAAATTTCCAAATGTCTAAACTGAACCAATTCAGTTTAGACCCCAATTTAATTGCTTAAAACGAATTAACTTAATTGGGTGGTGAAAAGACCATAATGCCCTTCTAAAATCCAGATTGGACATTCCTTATTTGAACAACCCAATTTCCAATGGGCATAATTCACTCATACAAACTTGGAATCGCGCAAAATCGGCAGCGTTGGAAAGATTATTCCAATATATTTCCTACGATATCTGGAAACACACCTAACTTATCCTGAGCTAGGATTTATGGTTGTTTGAATTTGACCAAAAACTCAAACTTAACTTAACCAATTTTCCAGATTTTTATTATTTCCAAAAATCACTCTTTCTAATTCCAACTCTTTCTAGTTTTTTCAATTTGCGAGATGTTACAGTTAGTAATGCCTCAAGAGACCTATTATGTTCGAATAACTTTGATGCTTTACTGAAGACTAATGGAAAGAAAGTAAAGATAACAGAGAATGACAAAGATTTGATCCAAGAAAAGAAGGTCTCACCACCTACTTTAAATAGCAAAATAAGTCCAGAAGCTCCCGTATTTGTGCCTAAATGTGTGATTGCAAAGAAGAATGAGTCCAGGGCTTTAGTGCCTAATACAATTGATTTGGGCAAGGATTCTCTTGATGAAGATGAGGAAGACAACATGCTTGATTTGGGCGAGGATTCTATTGATGAAGATGAGGAAGATATGCTAGACATATGCTTTGATAAAGTGGCTAGGGAAGGAGATTATCACCTAGGCAACAAAGAAGTGGAAGCAACAAAAGCAAAAAGAAAACACATGGAAGGCAACATAGTTGGGACAGTAAAATGACTGAGGAGTTTGTTCCAAGGCACCTACTGATGCGACAGGCAAAGCAAAACCATTTGACAGTATCAGTAGGTTCAACAAGATCCAATAAACCTATAAAGAAAGTACGAATTATCAAGTGTTGTTGGATAGGTTTGAAGAAGAAGATAAGGGAAAAATACTTCAAGTTACCTTTGATGGACAATCAATCTTTTCTAATTCATGCACTTGTAATAGAAAGTTTGAGGATGATAACTCAACTTCCTTCTTGATTGGCATATCTTTACATTATTTATGCATCCTCATTTGTTATATCATGATGAATTGTTACAAACTCTGTGGTGATCAAAAAATACTTAGTTCTCTCTTGCTCATATTTTCTTCAAGCTTGTTAGGTAGTAGACGTTAGGTACTTCATTAGGATTAGTAAGGTAAGGCCTTAGCCCCCTTACTTGCACTTATCCCTATTGATATTTTTTATGTTTAATAAAAGGCTAACTATCTAGTGGTATATTTTTGTGGAAAAAAAAATGTATACATACATAAAATATGAAAGATACTAATAGAAACAAATGAATACAAATTTTTTAATATATACAGACGAATGTATTGATATCTATTAGATGAATCCGGATCAATGAATACAAATCCAAATAAGTGTATACAAATTTATTAAGTAAATATAGCTAGAATGAGTTTCTCACCATAACTTATAGAAAAAAGTTGAAAAAATAATTTGTAGATGGTGGATTAGTAGTAATACCTTTAAAATAAGCTATAGTCATAATTAAATATCTTTCGCTAGTTTTATTGAGAGATATACTTATAGTTGGAAGTTGAGAGATGATGATAAATATCTTTTACTATTATAAATACTAAATAATTTAAAAAGAGAGATAGGCATGAATAGAAATTAGCTCTCCTATTTTTGTGCAGAATACAATGTACTACTATTAAATACTAATTTTTTTAAAGATTTTATTTGCTAAATATTTTTATATAGCTAGAATATGTCAATTCAATCTAATTGTATGTACTACTATCAAGTCATATTTTATCTTTACTGCAAATAGTCTTGATGATATGGTATGGTGTTTCTCAAGAATAATGATATGCAAACGTGGATTTATTTCAATCTGTAAAACTTTACACTTTTGAATTATAAAATTCGATAATATCTAAATATAAAATTGAAATAATATTTACATTATTATTATATCTTAAGGACCTATAATGTGAGTCGAGGCACAACTATGATGTTAAGTTAATGGATTTGGATCATAATTTTCTTATTATTGAGTTTTAAATACATTATTTTTGTATATCAAATAAATTTTTTAACATAAATATAAATTTTTTAATGAAATCTATTGAATTTTATGGAATTCATAGCTACTATTGTGGCTCCGCCACTGAGTATGATTATTTCCAAGTTATAACTTGTCCTCCAATTTTAGCTTCGTAATTTGCGCAGTAGAACATATCCTATCATAATTATAGGTTATATAAAAAGGATATAAAAGCAGAAAACAAAGTTATCAACCATTTTTTGTTGAAGTAATTCAAACTATAAAGTTCAGTCTATAGACAACATATTTTCGATGCTTCCTCATTATATTTTATAGAATCTTTAATTTGTAAGGCCACACTTATTATCATAATTAAAATATAAACTTGCAACAATAAATAATTTATATAAAATACAAAACAAAGAGAAATCATAAAGAGAACTACAAAAAAAAAAGCAACATTATTCCTGCATCTTAATCAATAATAAACAATATTTCGAGCTCTTATCGACATCTATTCCAACAAGCTAATCACCCATTCCCACAAGTTGATCATCATTCAATAAGATTCATTTTATTATTCAAGTAAAACTAGAGAATGAATATAATAAGTATTGACAACATAACAATTTAAAAGACAAATGTAATCATTTCTCCAAAGTCTTACAATGGTTCTATTTATAGGACTATAATATGAATAACAAATAATTTCATAATATGACTATTAATTATTTTAGAGGTTATTATAATAAAAATTATGGGAGCTATGAAAATAATGACCATTAGGTTTTTCATTAAAGAATATGAAAAAATGATTAATTGATATATTTATTATTTTTGATAAAAAAAAATTAGAAAGATTATAAAAAAGATATATATAAGAAAATAAATAGAATTTTTAGCCAAAGATTATAGTAGAGATGAAAAAATCAATAGACTAGTGATATTATTGTGAAAATTTTAGTGTTATTTAAAACTTGTAGTGAAGGATATGTAATTGAAAATTCATAGGGACCAACAAATATTTAGACCTTTTTGAAGAAGAAGAATTAAAAGAAAAAAGAAAAAGAAAAAAGAAAAAGAAAAAAGAAAAAAGAGAAAGAGATAACTATGTCCTACAAAGTCATAAGTTACTATCTTGAACCAAACAAAATTTTAAACTTACAAGAATCAAAACTTTATATAAAATACAATATAAAGAGATGAGAGAACTAAAATAAATAAATAATATAATATCATTCTTACGATTTAATCATTAAAACATTTAAACAAAATATGAAATCAATGTACAATCTTCCGAGCTCTTGTCGATATCCACTTCCACAAGCCTAAATCACCATTAAATAGCATATTTTAACTTAAAATATTCATGTGCTCATTTCAACAAAGTTTTACAATATTTCTATTTATAGGACTACAATATATAATACAAAATAATATCAGGAATATGACTATTAATTATTTTAGATGTTATAATAATAAAAAGTCACGAGAGTAATGAAAATAAAGACCATTAAATTTTACATTAAAGGAAATTAAGAAAAATGACTTGTTAGACATTTCACACTGAGCTTTTGATATAAAATTTGCATTACTTGAATTTCTTGTCAAGCTCTTAAAATAAAATTCAAGTAATAAAAAGTACCACTTACATGTAAATAAAATTCTATCCTTGTACCAAATGTCACGAAAAAGATGAACTTTTTCCATTCAACAAAAAAAGCATTTGCAATAAAATAATCAAATATCATATAAGTAATAACTCTGAAAGCAATACATAAGATATAAAATACTATTTTATAAAGTTGTAAAAAAAGATTAAGATTCTTGGCCAAAAAGATGAGATGGTTTCACCTAGCTAATTTGTAGCTCTACTATATATACAAGTTTGATAATTTCTTTTATAACAAAACTAGTAAAATTACCCGCGCTTCATGCGGGAATTTAATATCACAGAATTTATACAATAATATTTAAAATCTATCGGGAATTAAAACTAAAACACTATATTATCTTACATACAAGATTACGTAGTAACAAACATTAACAATGTAAAGGAAAATGAAATTTATTACATCTTATCATTTAGCCTTAATAATATAAGCATAAATTATAAATTAATGATTGTAAACCTACATACCAGGATATGTAACATAAGCAATAGTGTCAGTGAGCCACTCAACATGAGCAGTTGCAACCCTTCAGAAAGGTTACAACCTTTCATAAAAGTCATAACTTTTCATAAAAGTCGCAACTCTTCAT
Organism: Solanum stenotomum; assembly: GCF_019186545.1. Lineage (NCBI taxonomy): Eukaryota > Viridiplantae > Streptophyta > Magnoliopsida > Solanales > Solanaceae > Solanum > Solanum stenotomum. The sequence continues at coordinate 33,118,609 of NC_064292.1, forward strand.
TAAAGTTACAAATTTTCATAAAAGTCACAACTTTTCATTAAAGTCACAACTCTTCATTAAAGTTGCAACTATTCATTAAAGTTGCAACTTTTCATAAAAGTCATAACTTTTAATGAAAGGGAAGGCTAATTTTCTAAATAAATAAATTAAAAAGGAATTTTGATTTGTGGTAGTGCCACGTAGGCAGGCCTAAGGTTCTCTTATATATATATATATATATATATATATATATATATATATATGATTTTCTAAATTTTTTCCATTCAACAAAAAAAAGCACTTGCAATAAAATAATCAAATCTCATATAAGTGAAAATTTTGAAAGCAATATGTAAGATATAAAATACCATTTTATAAAGTTGTAAAAAAAAGGACCGAGATTCTTGACCAAAAAAATATGATGACACCAAAATGTATTTCTCATAAAACATTTAGACAACCCTCTAACGGTTACCTTGTTAATGACAAATGTGTCTTTGGAGTCGATGTATATGTCATCATGAACCATGGAGTAGGTGAATGTTTGTCCCCCCTGTTGAATGAGATCAAGTCTTATAAGCACAAATGGAAGATTTCTAAATTCACAAAACTGAAGAACATAGTGTATTCTCAAGAGTTTAGTATTGGGGGTTACAAATGGTATATTATTCATAACCTTTTTATTCATTATATACATTTATACTTTCTTTAACAAATGATTATCTTGAGTTGTTTATGTAAAACTTGTCGTGTTTGTATGCAGGAAACTTCGTCTATATCCTACAGTTGACGCTAATGAAAATGGCCAGAATATTTCCATCTTTCTTGAATTAGTTCATGCTAATGGATTTGATTCCCAAAAAAGGGTGTAGACAACATTTAGCATATCTATCAAAGACTAGTTTGGGGATGTCCACCGCAAGTTAACTAGTATGTTCTCTTGTTCCTTAATTTTTCGAACAAATTCTGGTTCCTACAGTTGCAATTAATGTAATTCTTTTTTTTTCCAGCATAAATTGTAGAAGCAGTTTTATGATCCTTTCTGACACGCATCAATACTGTTAGTTTCTATTTTGAATTTCCTATGAATAATTTGATGCATTTTTCTCATACAACTTATGTAGGGTATTGGTTTGCAGCTCCTAATTTTTATCGTAGAAGCAGATGTTTCAGTGTTTCATGTTGTCAATGGTTTATCATAATCCTTGATTTATGATGATACAACAATAAATATATATTTTAAATTCTTCCAAAATAATTTCTTGTGAAACATCATTTGGGTGGATGCTTTCTTACTTGCATTTTGTTATAGAAATGATAGTGGACAAATATTCAAGGTTAATGGGCAAAGAATCAAGAAATACATGAGTATATCTGAGGAGTTTCTCTTAATCGAGATAATATATCTTGAAGAACCTTCTCTATAGAGAACTATCATTATGTCACTACATTAAATCAAGGGCTTTGAGGAGACAACCCAAGTGTCTTTAAGTTTATTTCTTTCTCCCATCTTGTGGGTGTTTGTATGTTTGCAAAAGAGTGAGGTTATGCTTTAGGAAACTTTCTATGGTTGATAGAGTGTCCACCTGCGATGAAAAAAAGGCATTCACCGATTCGCTATTGTGTGTCACCCATCATCCACCCTCTCCAAATAGTATTCAAGAAGGGAAATCAAGGGGTCAACATTTACACGGCAACCCGACTCGATTCATCAGGACACGAAATTCCTCTATGGAGAATTTGGCATTAGATCGGGGTAAGGCCTATCATTGTTGTACATTGTCAATTAAATTTTTGGTTATACATCGATCACAAAAGGTTTTTCACAATATTTACTATCGACCAACGTTAAATCTTTGAACCATCGATCTCTCAATGTGCAACACCTTTCTACCGTCGGACATCAATAATCGCATGTAGCCTGCTCATCTATTTTTTCCATTTTGGGTGATCAACTGGTTCCCGCCAATCCTTATTATGTCCTGCTGATGTCACACTCCCCCAGGTATAGGCTAAGTGTATGATAAAATCCTATGTATGGGGGAAGAAAATAATGAATGAATCTAATATTGTTTTGAAGTTATAATCTAAAATAAGTGGTTTGGAACATACATTGAGCTCTTTAACATCATTTTTGCTTGAGAAAGAAAGAATGGAGTTGGTAAGACTCAATAGTGATGACTTGGTGGAATTAGTCTATGAATTTGAGCTAGAGATAGAATAATTCAATTAATTTCCCATTTAATGATATGAGCTAGGAATAGTCTAACTAGTAGCAATGTTTGGTGTCTTATTGGTAGGGGTCATGGAATTCGAGAGAATCCAAGAGATATATGTTTGATAGTTCAGGAGGGTATCGAAAGTATCCTAGACCAAAAGTTATACATGTATGAATTGATTTGGTTTTGATTAATATTTACCTATTGTGTCACAATTCCATCATAATGCACACACCCCTAGTCGTTTCTAAACAATTGGTAGATCGTCATTTTGTTGACCCTTGCTTTTGATAATTGAAATTGATAATTTCTAGTATATATATATATATATATATATATATATATATATATATATCGTGTGTTGAGAATACAAAATTCTATTTTGTTTTGCATCGAGAAATTAACTAGAGATTTATCCCAATAGTCAGTGCTTATGGTTCGACCCCGACCTTTAAAGTTGGATATTATTTTGTATATGACCGTCTATGCCATGAAAATGGGACATAGTTAAGTGATTATCAGTTTTCATAATAATTATTCTTCTGATAGTTCCAAACTTTATTTCCCTAATCATTGGTCTGTAAAACCCCTAGTTTTTCAAATACATAGACTCTTCTTCAGTTTTATATTCCATCTAACCATGTCATCCGGTGGCTCCATGTGCTCCCACTGTATTCACTTTCTCCATTCCACCAGTCAAAAGATGTTTAGTCATCAAGTCCATTTGTGCTAAGATATGGTTCATATCTTGAACTCATTGTTCTTTTCGTTTACGCAGCTCAACATATAAACAAACTGCATCATTTTTCTCAAAGACTTCAGATTTTTGAGTATGCCAAGCACTTTTACTTTTTTCTAACCCTATCTAGTGTAGTTGTTGCATCAGTATATGTCTGCGTCATAAGAAACCCTCCAAGATTGTGCTAACTATGGGCTTGGTCATACAATTCTAAGACATGTAGAAAACATCCATCAAATGATCAGCAGATAGCTTATCCTATGGGCACTACTTCACCTTCTTATTAAATCTCAGTCATGCCTCACACAATACCTTACTTGGCCACTACCTTAAATAGTTGATATAATCCCTCAGCTGCAACATACTTTAGCGTGGGAAGAAGCTCTCCAAAAATATGTCCTTTAACTATCCCTAGTTGGTTATAGAATCATGTGGTAACACATTCAACCACATTGTAGCTTTTCTAGAATGTGATAATGGAAACAACCTTAAAAAGATGCCAGTTCTAACCTTGGGTATCTCAAAAGACATACAAGTACCCATAAAGTTCATCAGATGCAAGTTTAGATCGTGTAAATAAGTTGTCACGCCCAGAGCCTACACCCTAGATGTGACTGGCACTCAAGAACCATTACTGGTCCCCAAGCGAACCCTTGGCCCGACTCATTACTCAACGAAAGACTTACTCCATCAAAATAGGAACTTTAAATGTAAAGATTAACTCATAAAGTCTCAACTATAACTCAACTCAGTATAAGTCTAACAAAATATTAAAAATAGCCATAAGAAGGCAACTCCAGTCTCAAACAATAACAAGAAATGGGAAAAGAATCATCAACTACTACTGTCTATGAAGCCTCTAATAACTATGATAGATATCGAGACAAGATCCACATTATCTTCACAAAATTGGAATAAAATATATGTGGAACCCTCCGGAAGCAAGGAGGCTCACCAAAGCTAACTGGAACGCAAGTGATATCAGCGGAGTGCCTATTAATGACCCTCAACACGTGTATGTGCATCATAAAATGATGTAGGTCGAATGACTTTAGTACATTGAATGTACGAGTATGTAAGGGGAAACCTAAAACATAAGCAACTTAACTGATACTCTGGGAAGTCATACTCACCTCATCTCAACTCAACTCAATATGAAACAACAATAAGAGATGCAATATTTAGAACATTATAAAGCAGGAGATATACTCAATGATGTATAAAAATACTCTTTACTCTTAATTGTGAGATTCTCTAACTAAAAACGATCACTATGAGCAACGTGATGATACAACGTCTCACCCATGCTGCCAGAACTGTCTTATACCTTGTTGGGGTATGAGACACCTCAACTAACTGGATCCACTAAACTATGCTTAAAAGCAATAAGGTATTATCTTAAAAGTATGATCCTTTACCCATGTTGGCATGCATGGTTATGAGGATTTTGAGTTGTCTCAACTTAGTCCCATATCGGTGCTTAATACTACTCCAAATAATATATATAACTCATACTCATAAGTTTAGAAATATAACTCTTCCTCAATTTGAGATAATTACTCAAACTATCCTCTTAAAAGAGGTAACTGCTCTGAAATATCTTTTGAACTCATAAACTCTTTTTAGAAATCAAAGTTTCTTTTTTCTTAGTGTATAAAATGATACATTTGGGAATACTTAGTTCCCTTAAACTTTTACTCAAAACCGCCTCTTTAAAACTTTTCCTCAAAACTCAGTTTAAAACACAATAATCGACTTTCACAATAATCGACTTTCAAAGGCTCTCAAGACTTATAACTCAAAATAGGGTTCATTTAAGGCTGAAATATAGACTTACCATCATTGATTTCTCCTTTTGTTTGATATTAACAATATTTTAAGGAAGTGTTACCAGTAATTAATCTTAATTTATACAGTGATAGTCTCTCACAAGAGGTCTTTGAACCATAGATGTAAATATGATACGATTATATGTTGTATTTCAAAAGAAAGCTTTGGAAAACAAGAGATTTAAGGATTTGGAATGATTTGTGAGTAATCCAACAAAATAAGTACGTTGAATATAATATGAAGTTATACGATTTTGTCATGACTTACATGTCATAATTCATTACTTTTGATGTGATGACTTGAAAAAAAATTCATTCAATTAACTCAAAATTATTTTCTCAAGTAATTTGATTAATCACTAAATTTTAACCTATTCAACTTTTGTTTACTTTATTTACCATAGGAATGTGCGAGAAAATATAGGAAAGTAAATACATACCTAATCAATGAAAAAGACCGCTATTTTCACAAGTTGTCTTACCATATCCAAAAGGGACTATTTTTCAACCATTTACTTAATAAAGTTGTTTCACATATCCCAAAATAACATTATTACTTAATTAATCGGGTCAATTTGAGATACAGTAGATAACTTTGTTAAGTAAAATATTGAAAAAGAACATTTTTTAGATACGGTGAGACAACTTTATGAAAATATGAATAGTCTTTTTCTTTGATTAAATATGTCGTATGTATTTACTTTCCTATACTTTCTCGCATATTATTCTTGTATATAAAGTGAAGATAAAATGATTTGGTTAAAGTTTAGTGAGTGATCAAATTATTTTAATTTGGTGTATGCTGAAATGGAACGTGAGTCGATAGAAAAAAACATTCAAATCCAACTAGGTTTAGATAAAAGAACGTAGACTATGTAACCTAATACATGTATTAGTCAATTTGGTAAGTTGCAATATATGGAGTATTTCATTTCCAATTCGGGAGGCTTCGCATACGAAAACTTTCGTAGATTTTTCACCGACCTCCAAGAGATTTTAATTCTATTCCTACTAGTACAAATTAGGAAATAGTAATTGTAACTTAACTAGAGACCTTCTATTACCAAAAGTACAAAATTTCCCCTAAAAGCGTACATATACATATTCCTTTAGCTTTTCTTAATTTTTTGCATATCATATGATGAAAAAAATATATCGTAAAATGTTAGTCAAAGTTTTTATAGTTTGACTCTAAAAATGGAAAGTATGACAATTAATAGTTGACGGAGGTAGTCATACTATAAATTTTCCACTCAAAATTATTTTCTCATTTATTTTTTCAAAAATAATTTGATTAATCATCAAACTTTAGGAAAACCAACTTCTCTTTACTTTATATACCAAAGGAATGTGGGAGAAAATATAAGAAGGTAAATCCATACATAATTAAACAAAAAGACCACTAATATTTTCACAAGATTGTCTTACCAAATCAAAAAAGGGCTCTCATTTAATATTTTACATAATAAAGTTGTATACCATATTCCAAAATAAACCCAATTTATTAAGTTGTATTTGGATGGTTTTACCTCGGTAGGTTCCAAAAAAAAGAATGCATCCCACTAAGCGTGACGTAGACGATCTAATCCAGTTGTCAGTAAACATGGGAAGTTACCATTACGATTTTTCTATATTATATTTCTTTCCCAATTCGGGACACTTGCATACCAAAACTTGTAGCAGATTTTTTACCAAACCTCCCAAGAGCATTCGATTCTCTTTCCTATTCAAATTAGAAATACTAATTATAATTTAAAAAGGCAACTGGTATTACCGGTATAAAATTCCCTCAAAACACCTATATATATGTACTTATTCTTCAGAGGACTCTACATCGAATCAAGATATGGTAGAAGAAGATCAAAGCAAGAAGAAATCAAACAATCCCAAGTCTTATCAAGGGAGCAAAGAATGCATAAAGAGGAAATCAATGGAGCTTGCAACTCTCTGCGATATCAAGGTTTGTACTATTATTACTGGTCTTTAGCATTGACCACCAGGTGCACATAAAAGCTTAACAAATCTTGATGTAAAAGATACATGTTGTAACAAGAACTAGAATCAATTTAGACAGAAGGAGAACAAACCCGTTGGAGGTGAGCACATGGGAAGCAAGTCCTCTTCTTGATATCGCACAATGAAAATCGTGAACTTTTTTCACTCCATGGCAAAGTCAATGGGCCCGTTAGTAAGATATGATTAAAGGCATAGCTACAGTTACGGCAAATGTGGAGTTGTCCTAAAACAACATCATGCTCAACCTCTTTTTGTTTCAGACTGAGGTTTGCAAATTGTTGATCGAGATCCCTACTAGTGCTGTGATGATGGCTATAAGATGGCTTCTGTTGTTGTGGTTGTTGATGTTGTTGTTGTTGCTGATACAATACTCGTAATCTTCCTCTTTCTCTTTCCAGCATTTCATAGTCCACTGCATATAAATTTATTAGTTGGAGACTTTGATTAAAGAAATGAAATATTGGCTGTATATACGTTCAACTTCTCTGAAACACCAAATATCCGACAAAACAGAACAGTTCCCATGTTCAAAATAGTTAAATTCAACTAAGGCAGTTTACTCTAGGTCTTTGAATCAAGGAAAGAAAGTGGGATTTGGGAAATAAATTAATTATTTAGCAATTTTATAGTTGCAAATTCGACCACATTGTTTCTCTTTCTTTATTTGCTTAAGTAACTTTCCGTTTCACCAAAAAAGTGAAAAAGAGATATGCGATAAAAATCAGCTAAACAACAATATCATGCTCTAGAAAAGTCATCCAATCATTCATATTAATGTATATGTATACTATCCTACCATTGCTCCACAGGTAAATAAGAATAGCTTCCATCCCTTGAGTTAATTTTGAAAGGTAAGCAAATTTGAAGGCTTGAAGCAGAAAATATTGACCTGTTCACATTAAGGTCATCCAGATGCAGTGGAAAAGAGTACTACTACTCAATCACCCCCCCTCCCCCAAGAAACTTTGCCCTTAGTTAGATTGTCTAGGAGATCATAAGGGATGAAGTATTAAATTGTCCATCTTAAAAAGGAGATCATAAGGGATCAAGTCGCAGCATGCAACATCATTTAAACTATCAAATACAATTTTATTTCAGTGCTAAGAGCCTAAGACAACCTTAATAGTGAAGAGTACATTTATGCCTTTTGAATTGATATAAAACATTTCAAATAATTGTAGTAGAACGGGTTCACAGGGAAGACAATTCTAGTTTTCCAAACAGTTGGAAAATAAGGCAATTTTTCTCGTATTTATTGGTTCAAAGAACTTAAAGATTATCAGCAAGATCATTTCATTTCAAAAATGCCGCAGTGTCTGGACCACTTGCCATGCACACCTTCCTAATTTCATTGGGTACTTGATCCCTCCCACCAGTTTAAGTACCAAAGAAATCACCTAGTACTTTGTCTCTGCTGGAATTTTCATCCTGGTTTTCATTCACTGCTAGGCCACAATACTTGGCTACAATAAGATCATTCCATCTTCTTACCAAGAATTGATGTATTTTGGATGACCAGTAATTGTCCCCATTTTCCCTAGAGACCGCTATTTTGTTAATCAAATTGAACGTTAGTCAAAGACTTAAACCTGTGGTTTTTTGTCTTAGGTAGTAAGGAATTAGAGTTTATAATTCCTTAGATTACATAGGTGTATAATCATTGTATTGTTTGAAGTTGAGATATATAATACAAAGTTGTGAACTAATTATTATTTTACGGAATTGTTTACTATAACTCTCAAACAGTAAAGAACAAGTAGTAAGTACGTGTTCCTTTACAGAATTAAGGAGGTCATAATTCTAACAAATGGTATTAGAGTAGGTTATCTTAATCAAGAGTCTAATAACTCAAGATAAAGATTACTATGAATTATGCACCTCCTCTCGGATATGGTCAAGGACAACACATTAACAGACCACCCTTATTCAACGGGCAATACTACTTATGGTGGAAGACTAGGATGGAAGACTTCATTCAAGCTGAATATTATGAGTTATGGGTGAGAGTTACTGATGGACCTTTGATGCCAACTATCAAGTACAGTGAAGGCAAGGATATTCCCAATCCCAAATCTCAATATGGAGAAGCTGACTATAAGAAGCTAGCGAAGAATGCCAAAGCTAAATGTATTCTAGTATGTGGGCTAGGACCTGATGAATTCGACCGAATCTCTGGTTGCACTTTTGCAAAACAAATATGGGACACGCTCCAAAACACACATGAAGGTACAACTCAAGTTTGAAAGTTCAGGATTGTTAGACTATGCACGGAATATGAGTCCTTTAAAATGAAGAATGGAGAATCACTTCAGAATATGATCACCAGGTTCACATTGTAATAAACGAACTTATATCATTAGGAAAATATACACTATAGAGAAAAAAGTAGACAAGGTTCTTCGAACTCTACCGAGGTCATGGGAAATCAAAGTAACTGCAATAAGAGAAACCAAAGATGTAACAAATATGACCTTAGATCAAGGTCATTGACGAAAACGATGAATCAGATCTAGATGAAGAAGACATAGCCTTGATAAGTAGAAATTTTAAGAAATTTTTTAAGAAAGGTACGAATTTTGGAAAGAAATTTGCATCTACCAAGGAGAAAAACATAGTAAAAATCAAAAGGTAGATGGTACAAATGTAGTAAAACTAATCATCAAATCAAAGACTGTCCTTTGTGGGAAGTAGAATGGAAAAGGGAAAGGGCTCAAAAAGAGAAAAAAGAACTAGCAAATAAAAAGAAAGGGAAGGAAAGAGAGAACAATCAGGCTATGTACGCTGGCTGGGGCACAGGTTTAGATGACGCTGACGAAGAAGAGGATATTGCTCTAATGGCAATAGAAGACAGAGAACATGAATCTGATTCCGAAAACAAAGAAAATCAGGTAAATCTCTCTAATCTAAAGGATAGACTCATCTCATTTTCTAAGAAAAAACTTTCCCAATTCATGGTTACACTCATAGGCACTATACAAGAATTAAATAGTGGAAAAGGTCAATTGTTAAATGCCATGACTAGTCTGAAATTCGAGTAAATTGATCTTGAAAAGATCAACACTGATCGAAAAGAGAAAAATAAACTTTTGCTGGAAAAGGTAAAACAAGTTGAGACTTGTAATGTATCATTGAAAACAGAATTTTTGAACCAAAAGGTAATGGATAAAGAAAAATTTAGTGATCAACTTGTAGGTGAATAGGAAGTCAAGAAAATCAAAAGAGAATTACTTGCAGAAAAGGAAAATTCCAGGAGAATAAGTCTTGAACTAGTAAAAACTAAAAATGGGCTTAATCAAGCAAACAAATGGACTAAATCGTCTACGATTATAACACATCTGGGCAACCACACTCGAAATAATAAAGCTGGTATAGGGTATGAAAATAAATCCATAAAAGAATTTCCTACATTCTGCTCAATATGTAGAAGTACAGGTCATTCCAAGATTACTTGCCATAAAACTAGAGTTAACTCTAACAAAAACAATGGAAGAGGCCATAACCATAAGATAAGGAACATGTATGCTTCAAGAAAAAATCTTCTTCCAAACTGAATAAGCATGCACTTAATTCACCCTTTTGATAATAAGAAAGGACCCAAGTTAATCTAGGTACCTAAAACTAACCCTTGAATTTCTTTTCAGGCACAAGTGAAGTGAAGCAGGCAAAATTGGTACATGGACAACGCTTTGTCAAGACACATGACGAGAGATAAAAACTAAATTCCTTTCACATGAAGAAAAGGATGGTGGCCTAGTAGATTTTGGTGGTGGAAAAAAGGGACAGATTAAGGGCATCAGAAAAATCGAAATGACTGGTGCATACTCAATCGAAAATGCTTACCATGTTGAAGGTTTAAAACACAACCTCCTCAACATCTCTCAACTCTGTGACAAAGGAAACAAGGTAATTTTTCATTCCACAGGTGTAGAAGTTATCAATCTAACAACAGGAGACATTGTCCTAACTAGACAAAGGAACAAACATGTTTACACAGTAGATACCTCAAAACTCTCTATAGAAAAACTCATGTGTTTAAGTGTAATGGAAAAGGATCCTCTGTTTTGGCATAAACGCTTGGGTCATGTAAGTCAAGTACAATTACAGAAACTTATCTCTGACAATTTAGTAATAGGAATTCCTGAGACTAAGTTCAAAAGTAATAAGATTTGTGAAGCATGTACCCAAGGAAAACAAGTTAAAGCCTCATTTAAATCTAAACAAGTAATCAGTACAACCAAATCACTAGGACTAATCACATGGATCTTTGTGGGCCTATGAGAGTTAAAAGCAAAGGAGGAAAAAGGTACGCATTCGTGCTAGTTGATGATTATACTAGGTACACTTGGATAGTATTTCTCACTTACAAGGATGATACTTTTGAGGCCTTTAGCTCCTTCATAAGGAAACTTGAAAATAAGTTTGTTGCAATCAGATCTGATCATGGAACACAATTTGAAAACTCTCAGTTCATCTTTTTCTGTTCCTCTCAAGGTATTGAACACAACTTTTCTGCTCCTAGAACTCCCCAACAGAACGGGGTAGTAAAAAAGAAAGAATAGAACTCTACAAGAAATGGCAAGAACCATGGTGCTCACTAACAACATAACCAATCAATTCTGGTTGAGGCAATAAACACTGCGTGTGACATTATTAATAGATGTATGCCTAGATCAATTATCAATAAAACTCCATATCAATTACATAAAGGTAGAAAACCTAACATATCACACTTAAGATCTTTTGGGTGTAAATGCTTTATTCACAATAATGGAAAAAACTTGCTAGGAAAATTTGATGCTAGAAGTGATGAAGGAACCTTCCTAGGATATTCTTGACACAACAAATCTTATAGGGCCTTGAATAAAAGAACAATGTGTGTCGAAGAAAGCGTACACATAGTTTTTGATGAAGAAAGTGCTATGACTAACCATGATTTACAGGATGATGAGGAACTATCAAGAACACTGAGTGAAACTGCACATGAACAGGTGAAAGAAACATGTACATCTACTGCAGAAAATGCCACTATTGACTCAAATGAAGATTCAGTAGACACAATCGATATGGGTCAAGGAGAAGCTGGAAAAAATGGGTGTTTAGAAAAACATTAGATGAACATGGTACCATAATAAGAAACAAAGCTATGTTAGTAGTTCAAGGGTACAACCAAGAATAAGGGATAGACTATGACGAGACATTCATACCTGTGGCAAGGCTAAAGGCAATCAGACTACTCATAACATTTGCAGCTCACATGGAGTTCACTCTGTATGAAATGGACGTAAAAGTGCATTCCTTAATGGGTTACTAAAGGAAGAAGTATTCGTTAAACAACCTCTGGGTTTTGAGAACAATGACTATCCTGACAATGTCTAAAAGCTTGATAAGGCTCTTTATGGGTTAAAACACGCCCCAAGGGAATGTCATGATAGACCGTCAAAGTGTCTCCTAAGCCATGGAAATTTAAGAGGTAAAATTGACAGTAAAGGAAAGGATCTACTGATTGGACATGTGTATGTTGATGACATCATCTTTGGAGCCACGAACAAGGCAATCACTAACGAATTTGCCAACCTTATTAGCAATGAGTTTGAGATGAGCATGATTGGAGAATTAAACTACTCTTTGAGGCTTTAGATAAAACAAACACCTACAAGTACATTAATTCATCAACAAAAGTATGTCAAAGAACTACTCAAAATATTCAAAATGGAAGATGTTAAACAAATCGATACCCCAACAGCTAGAGCCACAATATTAGACTTGGAAGGAACAAGTTCTACTGTGGAACACAAATTGTATAGAGTTATGATTGGATTATTTTTGTATCTAACAACCAGTAGGCCTGATATTGTGTTCAATGTAGGATTATGTGCTCGTTTTCAAGCCAACCCCAAAGAATCTCGCCTCCTAATAGTCAAAAGAATTCTTAGATACTGGAAATGGACTATTGATTTTGGTCTATGGTACCCAAAAGGAAGTAACTTTGGATTAATAGGGTATGCTGACGCTGACTATGCTGGTTATTTAGTAGATAGAAAAAGCACCACAGGTATGGCTCACTTTCTAGGTTCATGCCTAATCTCATGTGGATCAAAGAAACAAAATTTGGTTGCATTATCCACTACAGAGGCAAAATATGTTGCAGCTGCCTCATGTTGTGCTCAACTCCTATGGATTAAACAATAACTCAGTGACTTTGGTCTTAACATTGAGTGTGTCCCAATCTTTAGTGATAATACAAGTTTAATTAACATTGCAAAAAATCTTGTCCAACATAAGAGAACAAAACATATAGATATCTGTCATCACTTTGTAAGGGACAACGTAGAAAAGGGGTTAATCTCCATGAATTTTTGTGCCACTGAATAATAAATTGTTGACATCCTTACTAAAGCTTTAGCAAGGGTACACTTTTAAAGGAACATGTTTGAATTAGGGATGATAAAAATCACCTAAGTATCTCTACTTACTCAATAGACTATGGTCCTCCATTACATAATAATTTAAGTCTTAATATTTATATAAACTGTACGTAAAGGAACTACCATTCTCAGGTAATTAGAGACTCAAGGGATTAGGACTTCGAAGGCCATCATCTTACAATTAAAGGTATGTACACTACACTTATTAAAGAGGACTAAAATACGATGACTTGTACCCTTTACCCGTTCCCTCATTAAATTACTCTGTCAGAAAATATGATTTAAATAGCCAAATATCCAATCAAGCTCACCATACCATCAAATCAATGCTTCTCTCCTCTTCAAAAACCTTTCCACTTCCTAATAACCACTCTCAAATTATATCTCATTCATCTTCATCCTCCACAAAACCCCATTCTCCATTATCTCTCTCTCTTCCAAATTTTTACAAACCATTCCGAAATCATGACTTCACCATCCAAAAATCTTAACCTTGCTATTATACCTTTTGAGAATCAAGAATGTCTATTTATCTTGCCCGATATAATGCTAATTGACTCCTTTGATAGAGCACATCATACTTATCCTCTCATGGAGGAAGCTTCAATTCAGGGGGATGAAAGAAACTAGAGCTTGGTGTTTGACTCTAGTGAAAATATGACGACCTATTGTAAGGGGGAACCAAAATCGTCAAAAGGACAGGCTTATACCACTTATAGTGATGAAGATGACACTCCATTGGTAAAAATGATCCCTAAGAGACTACGTTCATGACTTCGTCAAGCATCCGGTAAACCCATCGCTACTTCTGTTGATAGGCCTTAAAAAGATCAATTTTCTGACCATTAGTGGCGATTCCGATTCGAGTTACTACGTCGGTGCAATGTGATCTGGATGCAGTACTTACTAAATCCACCAAGAAATCACGTGGAGAGAAAAGTAAGTTTGTTCCTCCCTTAAACACTGTTGATATTATTGATGATACTATTGAACCTAAGAATGATAGAAAAAGAAAGAGAAATGTGTCTATGGGTAGTTCGAAGGAACAGGTCACTTCGGCCAAATTAGTGAAGAAATCTGGTTAGAACGAAAATTTTGATGGTGATATTGAAGTTAAGTGTGATTAGGGGTCTGGTTATTACATGTTTTGGGGTGGGTGAATTGCTTATACTGTTACAAGCACAGGGTTGGAATGCGCTATTTCTTCAGTGTAATCCACGGCGTAATATGGGTAGGAAAGAAATAAGGGAATTTTATATTAATGCAATTGTGTATGCCTCTTTTGTTTTTAGTAAGGTTTGTGGTATGTCTTTCACATTAATAGCTAAGAAAATATCAAATATACTGGGTGTAGCTAACATAGGATGGTGTCACTATGTCAAACGGAACTGGCCTCCTTTGGAGGGTCTTTCATTAGCCCTTGAGATATCGTATCGGTTTGCGAATGATCCTATGCTAGAGGATTACATTAGGGTGGATAAAGGAGCTATGCTTTCTTTACATAAGTTACTTTTTGATGTAGTGCACAAAAACATTCTCCTTAAGAAGCAGAAGCGTACGGAGGCGAACTATTTGGATCTCACGCTCATGGAATTATTGATATCTCGGTTTCAAATTAATCTGCCACAATTAATTCTTAGTCACATTAATAAGATATGTGTGCATGATAACAAAAACCATGGGCTTGGGTATGGATTATGGCTAGGAGAAATCTTTGAGTATTTTCAAGTTCCAGTGAAAGAGTGGCAAGTACAGACTACCAAAGATGTTTTTGGGGAAGTACATCATGCTGCTATACCTGCTACCTCTAGAGGGGCAAATGCACCTATGCAACGCCTAAGGGCCTCATTGACTGCAAAGGGTGAGGAAATTGCTACTCTTAAAGTCTCTTAGTTGCCATGGATCAGTTGCACATTAGTTACAGGCTTGAGCATGTTGGGTTGGTCGAAGAAAGCTCTAGACTTAAAGAAGAGCTTGCTAAGACTCAAGCAACATTGGTTACTGAAAGAACCTCTAATTCTGCTCACTAAAGTAGCATTAGATACTGAAAGATCCTCTAGTTCTGCTCATTTGAAGCACATTGTTGATCTGTTAGCTAAGGGATCTCTGTCCTCATCCTCTTTTGTGCCATCATCTGTTTAAAACTCCAGTCTACATGTTCTTTATCGTGTGTTTTGGGTCCTTCATTACAATTGTAGTGTGCTTTACTGACTTTTGTGGATAATGGCTTTTGTTGTTTCATTCCTTTTTGTAACTAATGACTAAGTTTGGTGGTTTTCTTTGTTATGGTAAATTTATTGTGTTATTATTACTTGATATGGCGTGTATATATTCGTCTTTTACTTTTTGTCTAATTTCAAAAGGGGGAAGATGCATAATTTGATTGCGATACGTGCTAGTGTTCAAAATCTAGTGTTCAAAAGTTCAATGCAATACAAATACAAATGCAGGTTCAATACAGAGATTGAAATATTTTCCATAGTCAAGAAAGGGGAATTTGTTAGGTGGAAATAAGCTAAGTGTTTTGAAGAATGACAAAGTTGCATAGAACAAGTTGTGTCAACATGATACATGTTCATCAGTTCATCTAATCTAACTGGGAGAAGGATTTCGCAAGTGAGTAGGATTTCACAATCAAATAGGAAGACTACAAGAAGTAAGAAAAGCAGAACATACTACGTAAGCTTCCATGTTATAAGTAGAAGAGNACAAATGTTTTCGATATGAAAAAAGGATCCACAATATATCACCTAAAATAGATCTTTTCAATAAAAAAAAACAATTGTTTCAACTACAGAATCAAAATTAGCTATTATCCTAAAAATAGAAAGTTTTAGTATTGAAACCAATGTGAATATCTAACTTCTCAAAATAAGCCCTAACCCATAATTTTCATAATAACCTTTAACAAATTTGAGGTACAAACTTTAAACACAACAGGAGTCCATGTTCTAAGTAGAAGAGGAAGTCGAGTGTGAGTAGGAGTCCGAGTTGAAATTGGTTTTGGATTCAAGTCCAAATCTATAAATACGGCAATAACTTCTTCAAGGAAGTTTGCGCACTTGCACAGAGAGAAAAACAAAACACGATCATGTTTTTGATAGAGTTTTGTATGTTACTAGGGGAGTGCTGCTAGTTTGTGAGAAATTATTGTAAGATTGTAGTTAATAGTTATTGACTGCAATTGAGTATTGGGTGTAGGATAAGTCTAACAAGTTTGTAACACTTGAAAGAATTTAAAAGAGTTAAACCTGGGGTTTTTTGTCTTGCATAAAAAATAATTAGATTTTATAATTCCTTAGATTACATACGTGTGTAAACATTGTGTTGTTTGAAGTTGAGATAAATAATACAAAGTTGTGAACTAATTTTTATTTTACAGAATTGTTTTCTTTAACTCTCAAGCAGTAAAGAACAAGTAGTAAGTTCGTGTTCCTTTACAGAATTAAGGAGGTCAGAATTCTAACACATAGAAAAGCACACAAGATCCCAATAAGGAAAAAAAGATATGTACCAGTGGGATAAGTAAACCTTCAAAAATATAATAGCCCTTGATAAACATGATCTCAATATTTAGCAAGCTAAGTATCATGACAAAATCCCAACACTTTCTATTCCGATCAATATGAGTCTGAATTCAAACATAAAACTAAAAGGAGATGACGCAATAAAAGGCAATGGAGACATTCTGAACATATTAACTATATGACTTATGAGCAATAATAATAGTCCCCAACAATCAAACTCAAAGAAACTATGATCTTGCTGGAAAATCCCGCCTTCCTAAAATACCAGGTAAATATTTTGGGTATACAGGGAATTTCCCCTGTTACTCTTGTAGGTACCAGCCTTGTTCATCTGGCTAGATTTATCAATTTAAATCATCCATGAATTTCAAGCGCTGCAAGAGTTTTGAAACCTTGTATTGATTTCTATCATATTTCAAGGTAGAGTTTAGTTAGTCCTTACAAGGGTGGGAACCATGAAGCACAACTGAGGTATTTAGAGCTATTAAGAATAATTCAAAGGGGAGTACCAGGAAGTGAAGGTGAAGAAGGAGCACAGTTATCGCCAAGAATGGGACGAAGGGGAAGAACGGCTTCTTTCTCATTGGGGATTGCAAAAACATTCAAAAGTATAGTGATGGACTCCCAAAAATATACAGGCATGCTCCAAGGAGGAAGCTCTTTTTTATTTTTATTTTATAACCGTCCAGGGAGGAAGCTCCTTCCTTAAGGAGGAGGATGTGATGTGTGGTTTTTGAATTGCTTTGAAATGCTTTTACTTGAGCTGAGGGTCTATCAGAGATATGCTCTCTACCTCCACTACACTCCCAAGCCCTACTTGTGGGATAACACTGGGTATGTTGTTGTTGATGAGAATGTGATGTGTGGCTCATGGAGTGTGAGAGAATCCAAACAATGTTCAGAATCATTATGGTTCCTGCAGCTTTTTAACTAAAAGCAATTTGATGCATTCAAATTTAGGCTATCGTATCCGCAAAGTGATTTTATGCAGGAAATGAGACAAAGACCCTGGACCTCCCCCATAGACACACCCAACAACTACTACGACAAATTGGGAACCACAACAATATTAACAACTGGAAAAAGAATTAAAATATAGCCTCAAAAGGAACATAATTGTTTCCTTATGCTTTAACACACATCTATACTTTTCCTAATTTTACTTACGTGGAAACAAAGAAGTGCTAATGTTGAATTGTTTCACACTCTTGAAAGTTGCCTAAGATCATCTCAAGAGCTTGCACACTTAGTAAACCGGACCAACGAGGAAAATTCTAGGTGTCATCACACATGGTTCACGGTAAGCTAATAACACAAGGCATTGTCACCAGTATCAAACAAGACTCCACACTTTCGCCAGTGTGCAAAGTTCATCACAAGAGACTCAATTTGATAATTGGCTAGTCACAATGAGATGCAAAAAGTTCACATATTGCCTATTCATCTTCATTTGGCCTCATCGTAGCCGCACATTCATTTTTGATCGATTATGAGCACTATTCAAGTCATCGGTATGGATTAATATTGATACTCAAACTTGTAAAAGAACAGCTACAATTAAACACAATCCAGTGAGTCCAAGAACACAGAGAAATTCACTGACCAAGTGACACCCCCTTCGAAAGCATTAAACATTGTCTCCAATGTGATTAGAGAATGGACACTACCGCAAGTAAAACAAAAACAAAAATAAAATAATATAGAAAACTAGCAAATAAAGATAAAATTTTAGTATGTAAAGATGCAGAGTGAGGTAACAAGGAATATTCACTAAGCGCCCAGTCAGCGAGATAAGAAACCAGTCGCGAAATGATTCGGCGATGCGCCCAAGAGACGGCATCTAGCCCTTATTTCCAGTGTGTGACACTCTCAGAATGGGCAAGTCGGTGGATATACAGAAGGTCATCAAAAAGATTGACGAATCGCATAATGGACTTGGAACATCACCGAACAATTACTAAGTTACGCTGCCAGTGTTGAAGTAGAAAGGGCAAGAAAAATTGGGTCGCCTAAGCACATCGGTAATTCACCGAGTGATACACGACTCTCGCTGAATATTGCAGAATCTCAGTCCCTTCTTTGCAATCCATAAGGCGAGCTAGGTCATACTCGCCGAATGGCTTCGACGAATTGCCGATAGTATCTTCTTCTCGCACAATATCCTTCACCTGTAAAATGTAAAATCAACACATTATTAAAAACACTAATACTTGGGTTTCCTCCCAAGAAGTGACTTATTTAACTTCGTGGCACGGCGTGGAAATGCTCTCAAGCATCTTCCATGTACACCACCTCAATCAGAGAGATCTTTTGGCACTCGCCAAAGTATAACTTCAAATGTTGCCCATTCACCTTAAATGCAGGTCATTCTTGACCTTCAACTTCGATAGCATTATTTGTGAACACTCATGTCACTCTAAATGGTCGTGACCATTTGCACTTGAGCTTTCTTGGAAAGAGTCGAAGTCGAGAGTTGTATAGTAACACCCAATCTCCCACTCTGAACTCCCTTCTAAGGATTTTAGCATCATGGCATTTCTTTATCTTTTTCATGTAAAGGGATGTGATTTCGTAAGCTTTGAACCTGAATTTGTCCAACTTATGTAACTGCTCTATTCTCTCTTTTGAAGCCTTTGTCCAGTCCAGATTTAGAGCCTTCAATGCCCACAATGCTTTGTGTTTCAATTCAACAATTAGATAGCAAGACTTACCAAAAACTAGTTGATATGGACCCATACCGATTGGTGTTTCGTATGCGGTATGATACGCCCATAGTGCGTCATTAAGATTTCGAGACCAATCAGTCCTATTAGCATTCACTGTCTTGGCCAAGATGTTCTTGATCTCTCGGTTTGACACTTCAACTTGGCCTCTTGTTTAGGAGTGATACGGAGTTGCTAATTTGTGTTTCACTCCATACTTACTCAATGCGGTTGAGAACCACTTATTGCAAAAGTGGGATCCACCATCACTAATGATAGCTCGAGGAGTACCACATCTGGCAAAGATGTAGCATTTAAGGAATTGAACCATACTTTTACCTTCATTGTTCGGAAGTGCAACAACTTCCACCTATTTAGAAACATAATCTNGAGTGATACGGAGTTGCTAATTTGTGTTTCACTCCATACTTACTCAATGCGGCTGAGAACCACTTATTGCAAAAGTGGGATCCACCATCACTAATGATAGCTCGAGGAGTACCAAATCTGGCAAAAATGTAGCATTTAAGGAATTGAACCATACTTTTACCTTTATTATTCGGAAGTGCAACAGCTTCCACCCACTTAGAAACATAATCTACAGCCACAAAGATATACTTATTACCAAAGGAACTCACAAATGGACCCATGAAATCTATTCCCCAAACATCAAATAGTTCAACTTCTAAAATGGGGTTAAGGGGTAACTCGTGTATTTTGGACACTCCACCTTGCTTTTGACACTGAGTGCACTTCTTAACAAATTGATGCGCATCTTTGTAGAGGGATAGCCAGTAGTAGCCACTTTGGAAAATTTTAGCAGTTGTACGCACACCATTATGATGACCCCCAACTGGTGAAGAATGACAAGCATAGAGAATTTTTATGGCTTCTTCTTCCGTAATACATCTTTTAATGATATGGTCTGCACACTCTCTGAATAAATATGGTTCATCCCAAAAGTACTTTTTAACATTGAACATGAACCTCTTTTGTTGGTAGAAGTTCAGTTCATTCGGCATTAATCCACACACTTCGTAATTGGCAAGATCAGCATACCAAGGAGGTTGTTTTAGAGTTACCGTGAACACTTATTCGTTGGGAAAATAGTCATTTATGTCAATCTGAAGGTCGTCATTCTCTTTGCCATCTAATCTTAATAAGTGGTCAGCCACTTGATTTTCACAACCTCTCATATCTTTGACCTCAAAGTCGAATTCTTGCAATAGTAGCACCCACCTTATCATTCTTGGCTTGGCATTCTTCTTTGCCATTAGGTAACGCAGTGCAACATGATCAGTGTGAACAACCACTTTAGTACCTAGCAAGTATGCTCAAAATTTCTCAAATGCATAGACTATCGCAAACAACTCTTGTTCAGTAACGGTATAGTTACGTTGAGTACTGTTTAGAATCTTGCTCGTGTAGTAAATTAGGTGAAATAATTTGTTGCATTTTTTCCCCAGCACCACACCCAATGTCGTTCCAATTGCATCGCAAATTACTTCGAAAGATTCTGACCAATTAGGACTAATGATGACCAGGGTGGATACCAATTTCTCCTTCAAAAACCTGAAACCCACCATACAAGCATCATCAAATTGGAATTTCACATCTTTATCTAAGTGCATAGAGGATGTGCAATCTTTGAGAATTCTTTGATGAACCTCCGATAAAAATTGGCATGCCCCAAGAAACTACGAACCCCCTTTACTGAAATTGGTGGCGGTAATTTCTCAATCACTTCAATCTTTGCTTTATCAACATCCATCCCCTTTTGTGACACTTTGTGACAAAGTAATATACCTTCTTTAACCAAGAAATGAGATTTTTCCCAATTGAGGACCAAGTTTGGCTCCACACATCTTTGGAGAACTTGTCATAAGTGCTCTAAATACGTCTCAAAGGTGTCACCCACAACCGAGAAGTCATCCATAAATACCTCCATTGAATCCTCCACCATGTAAGCAAAAATAGATAACATGCAACGTTGGAATGTTGCCGAAACATTGCATAACCCTAATGGCATCCTTTTAAAGGAAAAAGTCCCATAAGGGCATATGAAGGTAGGTTTCTCTTGGTGTTCCGAAGTAATGGAGATTTGGTTGTAACCGGAATACCCATCTGAAAAGCAATATCAACCTCTCTCTGAGAGTTGATCAAGCATTTGATCCATGAAAGGCATGGGAAAATTCTCTTTTTCAGTCCACGAATTTAAATTTCGGTAATCCATGCATACTCTCCATCCGATCACCGGTCTTATGATACATGCTCCCCCTTTTCATTTGGAACCATTGTGATACCTCCCCTTTTCAATACACATTATACCGGGCCTACCCATTTACTATCCGTAATACAGTAGATCACACTTGCGTCTAACCACTTTATTATCTCCTTTTTCACTACCTCTTGCATCGGTGAGTTCAATCTCCATTGATGTTCAACATTCGATTAACACTCACTATCAAGTTGAATTTTGTGAGTGCAAATACCGGGAGGAATGCCTACTATGCTAGCGATTGTCCAACCTATAGCTTTGATATACTTTCTCAACACCTCAAGTAGCAATTTTATCTCCCATTCAAGCAAGTCAGCTTCAATAATTACCGGTAATGTGTTATTAGCCCCCAAGAAGGTATATCGGAGATGGGAGTGAAGTACTTTGAACTCCAAATTTGGTGGTTCTTCTGTTGATGGCTTTGAGGAAGGACTCTCTCGGTTCTTTAGATCGATGTCCAACTTCAATAGAGTCTTTGAATATCCCCCCAAACCTGAAAGAGCAGTTACAACCTCTTCATAGCTTTGAATTTCAAATTCATCATAGTTAGCAAGCACAACTTCAAGTGGTTCACTCATATGCATACACATCAAATGGCTCACACTAGCCACCGCCTCATCGATAACATCAACAGTGGAGACCACGTGAATATCACTTGGGTGTTTCATGGACTTACAAACATTGAAGGTCACTTCATTTTTATTCACCCAAAACTTCAATTCCCCTCTTTCAAAATGTAAAAATGCTCTCCCGATTGCTAAGAATGGCCTTCCCAAATGATGGGAATTTCAACATCTATTTCACAATCGAGAATGACAAAATCAGCAGGGAAAATGAATCGGTCAACCTTTACCAAGATGTCATATAGTATCCCCACGGGATGCTTAATTGATCGGTCAGCCATCAAGAGTCTCATTGTTGTGGCTTTTGGTTCCCCTAACCCAAGTTGTGTATAGATCGCATATGGCATCAAGTTGATGCTTGCTCCCAAATCACATAGGGCTTTAGAAAATTGGAGCATGCCGATGGTAAAATGGATGGTGAACGCTCCGGGATGTTCTCTCTTTTTTATCAGCTCCTTAGTCATAATTGCATTANAAATGATGGGAATTTCAACATCTATTTCACAATCGAGAATGACAAAATCAGCAGGGAAAATGAATCGGTCAACCTTTACCAAGATGTCATATAGTATCCCTACAGGATGCTTAATTGATCGGTCAGCCATCAAGAGTCTCATTGTTGTGGCTTTTGGTTCCCCCAACCCAAGTTGTTTATAGATCGCATATGGCATTAAGTTGATGCTTGCTCCCAAATAACATAGGGCTTTAGAAAATTGGAGCATGCCGATGGTAAAAGGGATGGTGAAAGCTCCGGGATCTTCTCTCTTTTTGATCAGCTCCTTAGTCATAATTGCACTACAACTATGGGAGACTTCGATTTTTTCAAAATCCAAACTCCTTTTCTTTATGACTAACTCCTACATAAATTTGGCATACCCTGACATTTCCAACAATGCTTCCACTAGAGGAAGATTAATTGATAATGTCTTCAACACCGATAAAAACTTCTTGAACTTCTCATCCTCATTGTTCTTTTGACGTTGAGGAAATAAATGAGCTATTTTGGGTAAAGGTTGCATAACTTTTAGGCTTTTATTGTGTTTCTCCATATCCCTTTATGGTTCTTTGGCAATGCTTTGATGGATAGCTTCCTCGTCTTCCTCCATCCCTTTGTCTTCTTGATGCACTTGAGCTTCCTCATTTCCTGTCACATAGCCTATTGCTACATTTCCACTTCGAGTCACCACAACCAGCTCTCTATCATCATCTTTCATTATCATTTTTTAGTTTCAATTGTGCTGAAAGTGAGCTCAATTGACCTTCAAGTATCTTGACTGCATCTGAATGAGAGTTCACTTTATTGTATAATGATGAAAAGTCAATTTTTATCCCTTTTAACAAGTCATCCAAACCTTCGACTTTATCAAGGATATGTGACGACAAATCACTCACCCTCGGACTACTTGTACTCCCTCTCGATTTAGGGATCTCACTTGAGTGAGTGTGGTCCTCTTCATGGTCCTCATCCCTTTTCCAATAGTCGCTTTACTCGGCCCAGTCTTGATAGTATCTTCTTTGCTCTTCTCCCTTGTGATAGTTCCAACCTTGATTCTCACCCCACTGTAGATAGTGTGGGTGGAAACCCTCCTCGTATCTCTTGGAGTTCCAACCTTAATTCTCCCCCGACCTTGAGTAACCGGAGGAAGAACCCTTATTAACTCTAAACACTCCACATGTCCCCTTCGTATGATCTTGTAGAAATTATATTTGGGTCAACATCTTCTTGATGTTTTCATCCCTCTCTCTCTTTATCAAGTTATTCTTGTGTCAATCTAAAACAAAACGAAGAGACTTGATCCTCTTGGGTGTACCATGCTTGATTTATTTTAGTCATGTCATCAAGAAGAAATGAAGCCAACTCAAATGATTGTAACATTATTCCCCCTTGTACCAATTGATCAGACACTCCTTTATTAATCGAATCAAGACTCCAGTAAAAATATTGGAGTAGCAAATCGTTTGGTAGCCCATGAGTTAGGCATTTAAGTAAGAGTTTCTTAAACCTCGTCCATGTTTCATGGATGGGTTCACCCTCCCATCGCTTCAAACCTTGAACGTCATCTCTAAGCTTCATCATCTTTGATTGGGGGAAAGAAATCTTTTATTAAAATCTATAATCAACTCCTTCCATGATGTGATGGAGTTGTTTGGTAACTCGGCCAACCACTTGCTAGCCTCCCCCATCAAAAAGAGTGGAAATAACTGAAGCTGGATTGACTCTTGTGACACATTCTTGAATGAAAACGGTCTGCACACCTCTGTAAAACTTCTTACATGCTCATGCGGGTCTTCATGCTCTTGTCCTCCATAGAGTCCTCTCATTTGGAGGAGATGCAGAGTCGTGCCAGTGACCTCAAATATTTCATTCCCATCAACATGTGGTATGCAAATTGCTCCCATTTCACCTGTATGAGATGGGTTGTAAATACTATTGATATCATCGATACCATCCCGATGACCTGCTTGACTACCATTCACCTCTTCCTCACTCATTTTACTTCTATGTAGTCTAACCAACACTACACAATGCAGCCTAAGCCAATTCAACTACAGTCAAACACTTAACAAATCAAATCTTCAATCAAAGGATTCTAAGTAACACTACTCCCCGGCAACAACGCCATTTTGATTAACGTTTCAAAGACACTTCATCCAGTTCTAAGTGTCAATGATCGCTAGTCAGTATATAACCTAACTAAATGAGTTGGGGTCGATCCCACAGAGAGTAGTTTTTCCTTCAAATTCAATTATAGAAGTATGTCAACCAACTGAACACTTACAATATCTTTTTGGTTTAAGCTTCGAATATCAGGTTATAATTATTAGTCCAAATTAACACTTAACACGAAATGATCAAATAATGAGGTAACAATTGGGGAATTGACCAACCAATTATTGAGTACAACTTATTGGATGCACATTGATGTCTATAATGGGATAAGTTGTCGTGGGTAGGTAGGAGTATATGTAAAGCAATTTTTTCTCGAACAATTACCTTATCTTTGTCAAATTCTCTCGAACTTCAAAACTAGACAGAAGATGCCCAGCCCCCATCCTCATCAAATCCACTCTTTCAAGCTAGAAACAAAGGATAGATTTCATGTTTCACTCTCACAAGCTGAAATGATGGAAAATCACTACAAAGGATGCTGAATTTGCGACTTTGGTTCTGCACTTCTCTCTCCAGCAAGCATAAAACACTGAACTTGATACACTAATCATGCAAAATATCCTCTAAACGCAACAGCGAATCAGACCCACTTTAAATTAACAACATTATTTGCAAATTAATGACATCCACTTAGTAAAACTCAACAATTGGTCACATAGTCAAAACCCCAAGAAGAGGGGTTTAGCCAATCATAGTAAACAAAGCAAAATCAACATCCATCATGTCTTCCATAGCTGGGTAGAAATGAAAATTGAAAATTAAAATCAACTAAGAATCTCCTCTATTACAAAATCTCCAAGAAAAATTTGCTAAAATAGCTAGGAAATCGCCTCTAGCAGTGGTCTTTCTCTCTATATTTTTTTCCTCATTTTTCTGAATGCTCTCTCTCTCTAGCAAAAATCAATTTAAACAAGTCTGATGTGTAACTGTTTAAGACCAATTGGCGAGGTAAGTCAGGCGCCGAATAGTTCGGAGACTCACCGATTGTCCTTCCTCTTGACTTCATCTTTCACTTCTTCTTGGTCGAGCTACTATAATTTTAGGCGATCCAGATCGAGATCGCCAAATGATTTCGCGAGTCTCCCTTTATCCTTCTATCTCACCCATCAACACTTGTTTGAATCTCCCTCAGCACTTTTGGCGACCTGGTCATCCCTCAACAAATCGATCGGCGACACGCCGAATGGAACTGCTGCTCGCCAAAGTTACCCCAAGTTCAGCTCCAGCATTCTGTAACTTTAAGCGGTAGAGTGGCAACTTGGCAATTCGCCGAGTGACATTGGCGATCACCAACACTTAATTTCTTCATTCCTTTAGCTTGCTTCGTTCCTTTTTGCACATTAGTGTCCATGCTTTGTTCTGAGATCCAAATACCTGGAAATCAAGGATTTTACATCATTTATTGGCACAAAATTTAAGGACAGTAAATCTATCCAAATAAAGCCCTAAATGAGTCTAAATCATGGACTCATCAGGTCCCATAGAGTGGGAAAGGTTCAAGAGTGCGTTTCTAGATAGGTTCTTCCCTCTAGAGGTGAGAGACGATTTGGTGCTTGAGTTCATTAAGCTTAGGCAAGGTAATATGAGTGTTAAGAAATATGCATTGAGGTTCACCCAATTGTCTAAGTAGGCTCCATGTTTGGTGTCTGACTTTAGGTCGATGATGAGTAAGTTTGTATTGGGAGTATCTGATTTGTTAGTGAAAGAATGTTGTACGTCCATGCTTGATCATGATATGAATATTTATTGTCTTATGGCTTATGCTCAACTAATTGAGGAAGAGAAAGTTGAAGTAAGGTTTAGGGAGAAAAAGATGCTTAGGATTGATGATGATAATTCTTCTCTTGAAAAGTTTTCCATACAGGATCCTTCTAAGATTTCCCCGAGATATAACATATAAAGGGTGTCCAACCCCTAGTTTCAAGGAAATAATAGTATACCCCTATTTCCTACTTATTCTAGAGGTGACAAAAGACATAAGGGTAGATGTTTAGCTAGTATGGAGGGTTGTTATGGTTGTGGTGAGTGTGGCCACAAGGTGAGAGATTTCCCAATACTTAAGGATATAGGAAGAGAGCGTAAGAAAGTTGCTCCTAGTGATTCAGGTATGGATGCCCCCAAGGAAGAATAGGTTCTATGCTCTCCAATCTAGAGGTGAACAAGAGAGTCCTCCAAATGTTGCTCCCAGTATGTGTTTTATGCTTGTTTAGATTATGGTTTTGCTTGTCTTTTGTGACTTGTTAGACTTGGTATGTTAAACCTTGATGTTGTCCTTGGTTTGAATGGGTTGCATTATGGTAATGTGTATTTGATGGTAGAACATGACTTAGTGATAATAAGTTTTGGGGGAATGTGGATAGATTTGGTGAATAGGGTGTCTAAATATTGCCTAAATGTGTTGAGAGAATGGACCCCTCTAAAAAGGGTAGAAGTGTAATTCACCATAGTTTAAAAACATCTTGTGTGATGGATGTGAAAACTTAATGATGACTTGCTCCGACCATAGAGTTGAAAGAAATGATGCTTAGAAGAGTTTGTATAGGCTTACTCTCAAGGGAGAGATGATGTTCTTAGATAACAAGGTAGTTGAGTGTTTTTTATGTTCATGATATGGGTTGGCTTGAAATTCTCACCTTGAGAGGTATAGTGAGTTTGAGAAGTTTATTCCTGGTTTTGTAAGCTCATATGAGATCTTGAGTGGTGTTGGTAAGATTGCTTATGAACTAGAGTTGCTTAATGAGCGGCACCGGTATACTCGGTTTTCCATGTCTCTAGTATAGAAGGGTGTTGGTAAGATTGCTTATGAACTAGAGTTGATCCGACATTCATAAGTTCCTTAAGAAGAGTTGGAAGTTAATTAGAATTTTTCTAATCTAGAAATATTGGTAGGGATCTTAGACCGAAAAGTTAAGAAATAGAGAGCAAGGAAGTTGCTTCCATAAAAGTGTTGAAGAGTGGTTTTTGAGTAAGGCTTTTAGTTGAGGGTGCTACTTGGGAGGCCAAGGGACAATGAGAAGTCCCGATATCCTCATCCTTTTCCCTATATTCCTCCGTTAGCATTAAGATGATGAGTTCCTCATTAATTGTTCTTTATGTGAAGTCATGGGTGTTTAAGATGTTTCCATGATTTCCTTATGTGGTGCATGTTTATGTAAAACTTGTATTTTGAAAGACAATGAGTTTTCATTCTTGATTTACTCATGTTGTTCTGCATTAAGTATGAGTTGCCTATTTGACTTAATGAGATTAATCGATGAACATGTTTTGATATGCTTTTTGATAGTAAATTTCATGTAGACTCCATGGTAATTGTTGAGTATTCATTTAAGCTTGGAGAAGGTAATTCCTCCTATGAACATGAGAAATGATGAGTTTACATGCATAATGAGTTTTAAGATGTAGTTTCTACTTCCTTGTGGTGCATTGTGTATGTTTGAACATGGAGTTGATGTTTTTTCCTTAGTTATGTGCATTTCGATGTGTCACATGCATGATGGGCTGATAGTCTTGAGTTTTTACTTTCGTAAGGTGTCTAGATCGTCATTCGGGGATGAAAGTTTCCAAGGGGGAGATATTGTAACACCCTGGAAACTAGTAGGCTACACTAGAGCTAAAATGAGGGTTAATGTCAAGGGAGAAGGGCAAGAGCAAAGGAAAATAGGCAATGGCCAAGGCTCTGCCCACCATGACCATAAGGGTCTTCATGACCCATGGTGTCCACCACGCCCTATGGTGGTGTGGCAACAGCCTGCCTAAAGCTGTCCCAAAAAGGCTCCCCTTCACAAGCCACTTCACGGCTCGTGGTGAAGACCACGACTCGTGGAAAAGATTGTGGGGTTGCCTTCACCTTGTAGGGGAACTTCTAGGGTATCCTAGCTACTGGTCAAGGGACAACGGGCACCTTCAAGGGCCGTGATGCCCTTGACGGATCATGAAGTTGGTCGTAGTGACTGGCACTAGGCTGCCTAAGAAGGGTTATTTTGTGAAATTCCTAATTAAGTGAGGTCATTCTGTATAGTCTTAGTACACTTATATAAGCTATTATAACCATTTTAACACCTCAGTTAAGTCATTATTTCCAAAACCCCCAAAAGAATCCCATACTTCATCCTCTCCAAAAATTCTCTCTCTAGAAAACTCAAAGAAAAAGAAGAAGACGAAGAGGGGCAAGCTAGGTCAAGTCTCCATTTCTTCGAGTTTTCTAGTCTTTGTAATCAAGGTATGATGGCTTATTTATTCATGGATCCCTTTCATCTGTGAAGCCCCATGTTTACCCCAATTGTGAAGATGAACCCCAATTCTAGTTAGGGCTTATTCCTATATTGTGGGTATTGTTGTATGTGGATCCAATTGAGTGGATATTGATTGTTTATGATAGAAATAGTATTGTGTCATGTCATTAAGATGAAATTACATGTTTTTCATGACTAACCCTAGTCTAATTGATGAATTTGAAGTAAGTGGGTGTTTTGCCTTGAAGGGAGAAATTGAGGATTTAGAGATAATCTTCTAAGATTGATGATATGTGTTGTAGATTGCTTGAGATTAGGCTTATAGATATGAATTGAATAAAGTTAAAGTATACATGGGAATCTATGTTTGGCATTGATTGAGATTGAGGACATATGATGAATTATGATAAGAATCACTTAAAAATGAAACATGTGGTTAGATTGTCCTGAGAATTAGGCATGTTTTATGACCATGTGAAGTATTGCTTTGGGAATAAGGCTTGTGGTATGAATGTGATTTCTAGGGCCTTGAGGGTAAAAGCTAATATGAATGAACTAGGAATATTAAGTCTTTGACAGTGTTACTCTGGGCACTGATGCCCCCGACAGATGGAGCAATTGAGATGCAGACTTCACCCAGGCTTAGCCCTGCAGGATGATATTTTCACCTCCCTCTTTGTTATTTTGAGATACTTTATGTTATTTTGGTTGCATTTGAGGACAACTGCTTCTTTTTGTTGGGTGGGGTGAGGTATTTCCATACCTACCTCTTGTAGTTTTGTTTTGTTTGTGAATATTGGGTTGATTTTTATTGATATATATATGTTTTGATCTTGATCTTATGGATAATTCCCCTTGTGGTCTCTTGTTTTGAATGAAAATGGTTTTGAACCTAATTTTAAAATTTTGCCACCTCTTTTCTGTGTGATTGTGGCTATTCTTGTGTGAATTTGAGTATCGGTTGTGATCAATACCGATGACTTAAATAGTGCTGTTAATTGAACAAAATGAATGTGCGGCTACGATGAGGCAAATGAGGTCGCATAGACAATGTGTGAACTTTAAGCATCTCGTTGTGACTAGCCGGTTATCGAATGAGTCTCTTGTGATGAACATTGAACNATTGAGGACATATGATGAATTATGATAAGAATCCCTTAAAAATGAAACATGTGGTTAGATTGTCCTGAGAATTAGGCATGTTTGATGACCATGTGAAGTATTACTTTGGGAATAAGGCTTGTGGTATGAATGTGATTTCTAGGGCCTTGAGGGTAAAAGCTAATATGAATGAACTAGGAATATTAAGTCTTTGACAGTGTTACACTGGGCACTGATGCCCCCGACAGATGGAGCAATTGAGATGCAGACTTCACCCAGGCTTAGCCCTGCAACATGATATTTTCACCTCCCTCTCTGTTATTTTGAGATACTTTATGTTATTTTGGTTGCATTTGAGGACAACTGCTTCTTTTTGTTGGGTGGGGTGAGGTATTTCCATACCTACCTCTTGTAGTTTTGTTTTGTTTGTGAATATTAGGTTGATTTTTATTGATCTATATATATGTTTTGATCTTGATCTTATGGATATTTCCCCTTGTGGTCTCTTGTTTTGAATGAAAATGGTTTTGAACCTAATTTTAAAAATTTTCCACCTCTTTTCTGTGTGATTGTGGCTATTCTTTGTGTGAATTTGAGTGTCGGTTGTGATTAATACCGATGACTTAAATAGTGCTGTTAATTGAACAAAATGAATATACGACTACGATGAGGCAAATGAGGTCGCATAGACAATGTGTGAACTTTAACCATCTCGTTGTGACTAGCCGGTTATCGAATGAGTCTCTTGTGATGAACATTGAACACTAGCTAGAAAGTGTGGAGTCTTGTTTGATAGTAGTACCAATGCCTTGTGTGATGAGATTACTTTGAACATTGTGTGTGATGACACCTAGATTTTCCCCGTTGGTCCAATTGATTGAGTGATGCAAGCACTTGAAATGATCTTAGGGAACAATTTTGAAGAGTGAAAACAACTTGACAATATACCTCTTTTGAGGCCAACCTTGTGAGATGTGTGAACCTTGCTTGAACCTTTTTGAGCCTTACCCTTTTCTTGAAAGAAACTTGAACAATTGTGACCGCTCTTTATCCATTCACCCATAAATTTCATGAAGTGTGGTTTGTTTGAATAGCCAACTTAGGCCAAAAGCCTAAGTTGGGGGTGTGGTGAAAAGAGAAGCAAAGTTAAGAAGTGTAAGACATCCCCCTTTGTGTAATGGTTTTTATAAAGATGGAACCCCCTCCATGTAAAAAAACAAGAAAAGAAGAAAGCAAAGAAAAAGAATGAAAAGGTTGTGAAATAAAGTAGTGGAGAAGACCTACTTCCAACTTTGGGAGACTTGAAGAAAGAAGAATTTCATCTTCCCCAAGTTGGAAGTAGGTCTTCTCCATTCTTCTTCTTTTGCTTAAATCAAGGTTTGATTCCTTATACCCATTTGATTCTAGTATCATTTTATGTGTATTTTGTTATTTCTTGATGTGTGGCTAAAACCCCCATTCTTGGGGTATAATTTAGAAAATTTGTGTTGATATTATTGTTGTCTCTTGTTTGCTGATATGTTAGATGTATTTTAATGGTGATTTCACCTAGTGGTTGTGGTTTAATTTAATGGGTTTGTAGTTGCAAATACAAAACCACCCATGTGTTTTCGGCTTGCCCGAGAGGGAGGTCGCGAAACCAAGACCACTAGACTGATGGCCTAAGGAGTGGGTCGACATGACGTTCAACCCAAGAGAGTGAGCCCTAGTTCCATATCCTAACACTCAGCTCCAGAGAGTGAGTGGGGTAAGGCGTAGGCTGGTCTTCATGCGGCAAATGGGTGTCTGAGAGGGAACTTATTTCCATCTATAGCTTAGCCTAGTCACTATTATCTTGCAAATTTCCTATTGAAAGTATGTACCCAACGATTTATCTCAACTTGTATTGTGGTCACACCCAAGAACATTTCCCCATACTTGAGTTTCTTGTTAATTTTTGTTGTTTTTACTACTTGTGACAAAACCCCCAATTGATATTTGACACATTTGTGTCACCCCCTTTAATTTGCTATGTTTTTGCTCGTAAATGTCTTTAGCTACGACTAGTTAGAGCTAAATTTTATTTTTCTATCAATTCTCAAAACCATTCTCTTGGGACACGACCCCAACCTTTAGTTGGGTTACTATACTATCGACGATCGTAGACACTCATACCGTAGGTTAGTGTCGTTGGTCACAATAAGCATCATATATAAAATAGATGTTGAAACCGCTTCGGCTACTTCGTGTGTCTATTTTTTCTGATTTTGAACCCCCTTATTGAAAATTCTGGCTCCGCCACTGCATGCCGATGTGACACTCCCCCAGGTATAGGCTTAGTGTATGATAATAAAAGCCTATGTATGGGGAGGAAAATACTTCATGGATCTAATGTCATTTTGAAGTTGTTAGAAAATTAAGATTTGTCTAGAAACTCCTAGATTGGAGATATTTTGTATTAGATATGTTAGAAAAGTAAGATTTGTCTAGAAACTTCTAGGTTGGAGATATTTTGTAGTAGATATGTTAGAAAATTAAGTATTGTCTAGAAACTCCTAGACAGTAGATATTTTGTAGTAAGATATATAGTCTTGATGTAAATTGAGTGGTGGTTAGTGAGCCACATATGTACATAATTTGGTATGAGATATTTTACTTATTATGTGGTTGTAATTCTCACACTTTATCTATAAATAGATCATATGTAATGAAACATCTAGAGAAAAAAATTGAACTCAAGAAAACTTAAGCCTTCTTCTTCACTATCACATTTTCTGTAGCAATTTATAGATGTGATTTCCTACATTTAACACCTTGTAGACTTGAAGTTCTTCTTCTTTTTTATTGTAACATGGTATCAGAGCCTATTTCCTAAGAAATTTGAATCAAAATTTGTTTGTTTCACTCATCTAGTTTCTGTTCTTTCTTGAATTTGCTTGCTGAAAAAATTCATGGCACCTGAAATCAACCAACGACAGGTCCTCCAGCTTTTACCGGAGAGAATTATCACATATGGGCCATCAAAATGAAGGCTTGTCTAAAGGCTCTCAACTTATGGAAAGTTGTTGAGCTTGGAGAACCTAATGTCCAGCCATTGAGAGTTAATGCAACTCTCAATGAAATTAAAAAGTATGATGAGTTGGTGACTAGATCTCCACGATCTCTCACCTTCATACATTCAAGTCTTACAGACATGATGTTTATGAGGATTATGATTTGTCAAACAGCCAAAGAGTCTAGGCATAAGTTAAAGGAGGAGTTTGAAGGCAACAGTAGTGTGAAAGCATAATCTTCAAAGCTGATGGAGCTTATCAATCAGATAAGAATACTAGGTGAGACCTTTCCATATCAGAAAGTTGTAGAGAAGATCTTGGTTAGCCTTCCAGACAAGTTTGAATCAAAAATCTCAGTGGTTGAAGAGTTTTGTGACTTGACTACTCTTACAATAGCCAAAATAATCTCCAAATTGCAAGTCCAAGAGCAACTGTCACTATTAGAAGTGAAGGGGTAGTAGAAGATGCCTTTCAAGCAAGGCATAAATTCAAACATCAAAAGGAAAGAAAAAAAGTCTGGATGGATAAATCTGGAGAGGTAAAATCTGGTGGAAACCAAGGTGATTTGTCGATAAAAGGAAAATTTCCACCTTGTGGAATTTGTAAGAAGACAAACCACTTAGAGAAGAATTGTTGGCAGAATTCAAAGAGGTCTACAATTTAATGTAGCTATTGTAAGAAGTATGGCCACATAGAGAAGTATTGTAGGCAAAAGCAAAATCAAAGTGGCCAGTCTTCCCTTTCTAGATGATCTGAGTGGAAATAAGTATTTTGTTCTCTTTGTAGATGATCTGGCTCAAATGACATGGGTCTACTTTCTTCGTAGCATATATCAAGTGTTTTCTGTTTTCAATGAGTTCAAAGCTATGGTAGAATGGGGGAGTGGCTGTAAATTGAAGTATATTAGATCCGATAATGGAACTGAATATATTTCGTATCAGTTCAACAAGAATTGTAAAGATTTGGGTATCCAACAACAATTAACTGTTAGCTACATTCCACAACAAAACGGGGTTTCTGAGAGGAAGAACAAAACTGTGATGGAGATGGTAAGATGTATGTTGGCAGAAAATAAGATACTTAAATACTTTTAGGCTGAAGCAGTCAATACCGATGTCTATTTGCTAAAATAGATTACCAACTAGAGCAGTCCAAGGCATGACACAATTTGAGCATGCAAGGGTATCAAGCCGTCTGCAAGACACTTGAAGGTATTTGGTTCGGTATGCTATGCAGATGTTCATGATGCTAAAAGAGGCAAATTAGATAGCAAGGCAGAACTGTGTGTTTTGTTGGCAAAAGTATACAAAGTGTACAATGTTAGTAGTAAGAAGTGTTTGTTAGTAGAGATCTTGTAGTGGATGAGTCTAGCCACTATGATTGGGATCGAGATACTGTTGTGAAGAACCAAGGTGGGAGTACTTCAGCTGCAACTCCAAATCAGCAAAAAAGTGATACTCCATCTAGTCCTATTGTTGGAGCAAAAAACAATTCAAATGTTGAATTGACTACAGACTCTCCTTTTTGAAGACCAAATCACTAGCAGAAGTTTATGAGCAATTGCATTTTACTCTTGTTGAACCATCCTCATTTGAAGAAGCAGCGAACCACAAAGTGTGGATTTCAGCAATGGAGGAGGAACTTGCCATGATTAATAAAAATGATACTTGGAAGTTGGTTGATAGGCCAGAAGAGAAAAATGTCATTTTTGTCAAATGGGTCTATCGAACAAAGTTCAATCCATATGGCTCCATCTTCAAGCATAAAGCTAGACTTGTAGTTAAAGGCTATTCTCAGCAGCCTAGAGTGGTCTTTGGAGAAACGTTTACTCTTGTTGTATGGCATGAGACAGTAAGGTGTCTAGTCGCTCTCGCGGCACAATACAAGTGGAAAATCTTCCATTTGGATGTCAAATCTGCATTTCTCAACGGATTGCTTAAGGAAGACATTTATGTTGAACAACTTGAAGGTTTTACAGTTGCAGGTGACGAAGACAAGGTGTACAAGCTTTAAAGGGATCTCTATGGTCTTAAACAAGCCCTAAGAGTTCGGTATAGTAGGCTGGATTCTCATTTGCTGTCTCAAGGNGCTGGATTTTCATTTGCTGTCTCAAGGCTTCAACAGAAGCCTAAATGAGCCTACTTTGTACTTCAAAAGGCAAGGGGATGGGATGTTGATTATGATAGCAGTTTATGTCGATGATTTAATAATTACAGGTGAAAATCCTCTTGCGGTTCAAGAAGTTAAAAATGAAATGCTAAAAGTTTTTGAGATGTCCGATCTAGGAGAAATTAAGTTTTTCCTGGGAATGGAGATATCTCAATCTTGTGAAGAAATTTTCTTGTCGCAAAAGCGATATGCCTTGAATATGTTAAAAAGGTTCAAGCTTGATAAGTGCAAGCTGTTGCAACTCCACTTGTTGTGAATGCAAAATTAATGAAGGATGATGGCGAAGAGAGGGCAGATCCAAAAGTTTATAGAATTTTTATTGGAAGTCTATTGTATCTAACAGCTTCTAGGCCACACATAATGTTTGTTGTTAGTTTGTTATCTCGATATATGCAAAGTCCCAGCACTAAGCATTTTGAAGCCGCTAAAATGGTTTTAAGGTACATTAGAGGGACAATTAATTATGGAATATGGTATAGAAATGTGGAGAATGGAGCTTTTATTGGCTATTCAGATAGTGATTGGGGTGGATGTTTGAATGATTACAAAAGCACTTTTGGTTATTACTTTTCATTTGGTTCAGGCATTTTTTGTTGGAGCACAAAGAAGCAAGATATTGTAGCACAATCTTCAGCAAAAGCCGAGTATGTGGTTTTTGCATTTGCTACAAATCAAGCAATTTGGTTAAGAAAGATCGTGTTGGAATTGAATTTGTTTCCAAAAGAACCAACAGTGATCTATGTGGAGAATAAATCAGCCATTGCGATGGCTGAAAATCAGGGGCAACATGGAAGAACAAAGCATATAAACATAAGGTTTCATGCTTTAAGAGATGCTGAGAAGAATGGTGAAGTTTAGTTGGTGCATTGCATCAGTGAAGATAAGCAAGTTGATATTCTGACCAAGGCTCTTTCCACTAAGAAGTTTGAGTTTCAAAGGTTGTTGCAAGGAGTTTCAATGAAAAATCTTAAGGAGGAGTGTTAGAAAATTGAGATTTGTCTAGAAACTCCTAGATTAGAGATATTTTNTAAATCAGCCATTGCGATGGCTGAAAATCTGGGGCAACATGGAAGAACAAAGCATATAAACATAAGGTTTCATGCTTTAAGAGATGCTGAGAAGAATGGTGAAGTTAAGTTGGTGCATTGCATCAGTGAAGATAAGCAAGCTGATATTCTGACCAAGGCTCTTTCCACTAAGAAGTTTGAGTTTCAAAGGTTGTTGCAAGGAGTTTCAATGAAAAATCTTAAGGAGAAGTGTTAGAAAATTGAGATTGTCTAGAAACTCCTAGATTAGAGATATTTTGTAGTAGATATGCTAGAAAATTAAGTTTTGTGTAGAAACTCCTAGATAGTAGATATTTTGTAGTAAGATATGTAGTCTTGATTTAAAATAAGTGATGGTTAGTGAGCCACATATGTACAAAGTTTGGTGTGAGATATTTTTTATCATGTAGTTGTAATTCTCACACTTTATCTCTAAATAGACCATATGTAATGTAACATCTAGAGAAAAAAAATGAACTCAAGAAAACTTAAGCCTTCTTCTTCACTTTCAGATTTTTTATAGCAATTTACAACTGTGATTTCCTACTTTTTACACCTTGTACACTTGAAGTTCTTCTTCATTTTCGTTGTAACAATATAATCTAAAAGAAGTGGTTTGGAACATAGATTGAGCTCTTTAACATCATTTTTGCTTGAGAAAGAAAGAATGGAGTTGGGTAAGACTCAATAGTGATCACTTGGTGGAATTAGTCTATGAATGTGAGCTAGAGATAGAATAATTCAATTAATTTCTCATTTAATGATATGAGCTAGGAATAGTCTAACTAGTAGCAATGTTTGGTGTCTTATTGGTAAGGGTCATGGAATCTAAGAGAATCCAAGAGATATATGTTTAATAGTTCAGGAGGGTATCGAAAATAGCCTAGACCAAAAGTTATACATGTATGAATTGATTTGGTTGTGATTAATATTTACCTATTGTGTCAAAATTCCATCGTAATGCACACAGCCCTAGTCGTTTCTAAACTTGGTAGATCATCATTGTGTTGACCTTTGCTTTTGATAATTGATATTGATAATTTCTAGTATATATATATCGTGTGTTGAGAGTACAATTTTCTATTTTGTTTTGGATTGAGTAATTAACTAGAGAGTTATCCCAACAGTCAGTGCTTATGGTTCGACCCCGAGCTTTAAAGTTCGATATTATTTTGTATACGATCGTCTATGCCATGAAAATGGGACATAGTTGAGTGAGTATCACTTTTCAGAATAAATATCCTTCTGATAGTTCCAACCTTTATTTCCCTAATCATTGTTCTGTAAACCCCCAAGTTATTCAAATACATAGCCTCTTCTTTAGCTTTATATTCCATCTGACCATGTCATGTGATGGCTTCATGTGCTCCCACTGCATTGACTTTCTCCATTTCGCCAGTCAAAAGATGCTTAGTCATAGAGTCCATTTGTGTTAAGATATGGTTCATATCTTGAACTCGTTGCTCTTTTCGTTTACGTTGCTCAACATATAAACAAACTGCATAATTTTTCTCTAAGACTTCAGATTTTTCAGTAAGCCAAGCCCTGTTAGTTTATTATAACCCTATCTAGTGTAGTTGTTGCATCAGTATATGTCTGCGTCATAAGAAACCCTCCAAGACTGTGCCAACTATGGGCTTGGTCATACAATTCTAAGAAATGTAGAAAATCTCAATCAAATGATCATTAGATAGCTTATGTTATGGGCACTACTTCACCTTCTTATTAAATCTTAGTCATGCCTCACACAATACCTTACTAGGTCGTTGCCTTAAATAGTTGATATCATCCCTCAACTGTAACATATTTTAGCGTGGGAAGAAGCTCTCCAAAAATGTGTCCTTTAACTATCCCTAGTTGGTTATAGAATCATGTGGTAACGCATTCAAGCACATTGTTGCTTTTCCAGAATGTTATAATGGAAACAACCTCAGAAGGATGCCAGTTCTAACCTTGGGTATCTCGAAAGACTTACAAGTACCCATAAAGTTCATCAGATGCAAGTTTAGATCATGTAAATAAGTTGTCACGCCCAAAGCTTACACCCTGGATGTGGCTGGCACTTGAGAACCATCGTTGGTCCCCAAGCGAACCCTTGGCTTGACTCATTACTCAGCGAAAGGCTTACACTTTGTTTGGATCATTGTTACTCATTGATTCATAATGTATTGTATTGTACTGTATGGTATATACAATGTTTGGTTAGACTGCATTGTTTGCTGTTATTAAATAACATTTTTATTGTTTGGTTTTACTGTGTTGTACTGTATTGTAATTTAAAAATTTAATAAAATGTCCTTAATTATTTTAAATACTAAATTTATCAGTAATTACTAATAAAATAACAAAACTATCTATCAATCATGTATATTATTTTATGTCATATGAAAATATCGTAAAATTATATCATCAATTATAATTATATTATCAAACATTATTATTTAATTAAAAGTTGATAAAATTAAAAAAATTATATTCAATTCTAAAATTTATCACGTACCGCATTAATTAAGAAAATTTTAATTTGTTCACAAATTGTTAAATCGATTATCCATATCAACTTACAACACTGTAGATGTATACCTATGTATATAACTTGATTCATAACTTAGATTATACTAATAATAATATCGATAATATATGCTATAAATCTTCATAGCAAAACAAATAATTCAAATAATCCGTAGCTTAAAATGGATATTAAAATAATTGTCAAAACTAAAATATTCATATGTTTATAAAATAAAAAATACTTAAAATTCAATAAATTAATCTAAACTTAATCACGTGCTAGCATCATGGTCAATAAAGACTCTTGCGTTCTTCCTGTGCACAACCCATCAATGTGCGACACATATTTGCATCTTGACAAATAAATATATAAGCCTTTGAGTTCATATGAGATTCCAAATTCATCTCTTTTATCATTTGCCAGATCTCGTTTTCAGAAATCGGTGGCATAGTTTAAAGTCGATTAATGGCATGAGCCAAATTATCCGTGCCACCTCTCAACATATCAGCCATGCCTTCAAAATGATTATGTTTAGATTTTTTTATTTCTTCGATGTGTTGGTACCTTTGAATAGACATCTGACTTACGTGCATCATTAATTGGTTGACTTTGCTCATCCTGTTTATCTCCTTCAGTATTTTCCAATGAAGCACCATTCATAAAAATCATTTCGTCAACCTCTTCAATAGTCAACGAACTAGTACTTGATCTTTTGAAATTTTTATTGGTACCTCTTTTTAACATATTTGGTCCAATCTCAGCATGCTTTCCACTAGCTCTATCCTTTCCATATAGCATCATTAGCTTATCATAATTTCTGATAGACTTTGTCCTCAAATCAGTAGCTTCATGCTTAGCCTACAGACGAAAAGTACAACACATTATTGAAGAAAATAAGATGAACATTAAAATATAAAAATAAGAGCAAAACTAATAAACAGGAATATACCTGAATTAATTGATCCCACACTTCGGGCTCGGCATTCCACATATTTGTGATGGGTTCCCATTCAAATCCGATCATTCCCATTTGAAATGTATCATAGTATTTGCTAAATTGTTTTTTAATGTTTCTCATTCGATTGTGAATTCTCTCCTTATTAAGGATTTTATTAGGAAATTTTGATCGTAACTCTCTCAATATGATATCCAGCACGTGTGTAGTGAAAGATCCACCAACCTTATTTCCAAGTTCTTGCTCATGACAAAATGCATCAATTAGTGCATCGTCCATAGTATTTGACCAAATACAAAGAGAATTATTTGAAATATTTGTATCAGTTGAAGTAAACAACTTCAATTTTTTCGCCATCTTGATAACTACAAAATTAAAATAAATATTCATCAGAATTAAATAAAGAAATGTCATCAACAATATTGAAGTGTTATAATATAAAGTCAAATGCACTACACATTATCTTTATAACTAAAACAATAGTTCACAAAATCACTTTCAAATAACATCAAATAAATAAATGTGATACAAAAATATCCTAGAAAATTAGTCTTGATAATTATTCCACATGGTAGCTACTATTCCATCTCGAATCAACTCTCCTCTTCTAAATTCTTTATTGCTCTCTCTAGGATTTGGAACGTCTTCAAGTACATCATTATTATTCATAAGCTCCGCATCAACTTGATCAAGTAAATCATCTTTTGGATCTACTCTTAAATAGTTGTGCAAAATAAAACATGCAAATATGATAAGCTTTTGAGTTTAAATAGAATATGATGACTCTGTTGAGCTAGAAATTATAGGAAATCTCTTTTTAAGATCTCCAAATGCTTGTTCAATAGTGTTACGCAAAGAAGCGTGTCGCAAATTAAATAATTCACGAGAATTTCGAGGTGGATTTCTTGAATACTCTTTCAAGTGATATCGCTCTCCCCTATAAGGGGTAATAAGTCCACTTTTCAACATGAGTCCAGCATCAAGAAGGTAGAATTTTCCTAAACATAATTAAATAAAAGATTTAATTATTTTTCATTGCATGTAGCTATGTCTATATAAATATATATAATATTTACCTTCGGGAATTTTTAGTGGATCTTGTCTATTTAGTGCTTCTTTCATGATTCTTGAATCAGATGATGTACCTTCCCACCCAGCTAACACGTGTGTGAATTTTAAATCAAATGTGCATGTATCTAGTATATTTTGTGTTGGATAATCTTTTCTCCCACGATATTTTGGTGCTTCACTTTGTGAAATTTAATATGTATGAGTGTTCCATCAATTGCAACAATACAATCTTGATATTATAATCATCAATTAAAATACAAACAATTTTGGCATTAGCTAAAATGTAAATTACTATTTTAATTATGTTCACCTTAAAATATGGGTAGAATCTTTGGTTGCTAGCAATTTCAAAAGGAACTTCAGAGCCATGAGGTTGTTGAATAAATTTTTCATATAACCCCAAGATAGCTCGTAGGACAACATGAAAATGATGACTGATTGACTCTCCAGATCGTCGAAAGATGAAAGACAGCTCACGATTTGTCACATTATATGCTAGCAAGTAAAGTGTTTTTGCAACTTGCTCCTCAACTGTAGCTCGAAGTGTTGGTCTAAGACCTCCTTCTCTAGTTAACATCTCACACAGACCAGTAAAAGCTGAAGACGTCATTCTTAAAATACTACGACAAAGTTCAGTTGATAATAGATGACTTAGTAATTCATTTCTAACTTGCTCTCTCTCAAGCCTTAAATGATGTGTGATCGTACGCTGATCTTTTTCAATTTCACATGCATATGTCCAAAACCAAATTACTAAGAAGAGCGCAACATATGAAGCTAAAGAGCTCAGTTGTCCCAATGTTTGACTACTATCTCGATTATTTTGATCAGCCATCTATAATAAAATTAAGGAAGATACATCAACCAGTTAATTATACATACAAAAATAAATTTACATAAAAATTACACAAGATATATAAATTATGCATCAGCCCACTAAAGTTTTCATGGACCTTGCTTTTATTTGCCTTGTTAATCTCAACTTCTAGTTTTTTCATGGCCCATCTTCTACCTTTATCTCACTTTAGTATTACTATTATTAGGGGTGTTGACGGAGCGGTTTGAATTAGTTATTGTTAAAAATCATATACATGAAATCGAAAAGATAAATGTTATCACCTTGGGCATTTTTGCTTTCATAAGTAAATTATAAATAAATTTTGATGAGATATATAAGATCTTTAAAATTGTTTATAAAAATAATATATTATGTATGTATAATAATAAAATATATGTATATAATTTATCGGTTCAGTTCGATTATATATTCAATCTTTTTGAACAAAATCAACCAAACCAATACTATAGATTTTTAAAAATCTAAAACCAAACACAAAAAAAATTGGTTTATCAACAACCTCTAGTTCTTCATATTATCAGACCACAGGAGGGTATGTATTCTTAAAGCTTTGTTATTTGTGATGAGAGATCTTGTATTTTTTCTTGTCATACTGAATGTAGCGTCTCCTCAACTTGCATTCAGGAGATGTTTTCTTTTTTTGTTATTTACTTCTTGTTCTCTTTATTATCTCCATATGAGTGGACAAAGTTGGAATTATATTCCTTCTTGAAGTGGAGATGTGGCTATTTCTGGGGTAGTATGATGCACCAATATGTAGAAGAATCTGATCTCATTCTTTTTAGATTTTTTCTTTTGTATATCTAGTGAAGTAGAGACATGAAGTATGTATTTTTTATTTTAGAAAATTTTATCAATGAGTACTTGCTCTCCTACTCACCATCTCTGATAAAATTAGTGCATCTCTCCATTATGAATGTTCTACGAAAATTTATGGAAACCAATTTAAGATAAGCATGCATGTTCTATGAAAAAAACAAGACAAGATAACAATTAAATTTATAATTATTATGCAAACAATAAAAACTATCAACTTAAACCATTTTGGTGTAGCCTAAAGAGTAGTTGAAACGATTGGTTGTGACAGATAATGAGTCTGGGAAAAGCACGACACAATAATAATCAACGTAAAAAAAGATTATGAACAAAAATTAAGTACCTGTAACTTTTGTATTTGTATAATGTAAAAATCTGCAAAAAATCATATTAAACAATATGTTGAAAGAGACAAAAGTATAGTAAAAAGGGAAGAACGTATGCTTAAAAAAGAAGAAGAGGAAGAACGACGATCAAACCTAGTAGGAACAAAACAGCGTAGTAGTTGTTGGGTAGGTGATTTGACTGGGATTAAATAATATAAGTAAAGGGTAAAATAGTATTATGAAATATTAAGTAAGGATATAATTGGAAAAAGAAATCAAGTAACAATGGGAACACACCAAATTGGTTGTTTCATAAAATGGGGGTTTTCATTGTTACGTAACAACGAAATTTAACAATACAATACAATACATTTTAAGTAACAATCAAAACAAACATCGTATGTATGGTAACAATACAATACAATACAATGGGTAACAACGATCCAAACATAATGTTACTCAATCAAAATAGGAATTTTAAATGTAAAGATTAACTCATAGAGTCTTAACTATAACTCAACTCAGTATAGGTCTAAGAAAATAGTCATATAGCCATAAGAAGGCAACTCCAGTCTCAAGCAATAATAAGAAATGGGAAAAGGCTCATCAACAACTACTGTCTATGAAGCCTCTAATAACTATGATATATATCTGGACAAGACCCATAACATCTTCACAAAATTGGAATAAAATATATGTGGAACCCTCCGAAAGCAAGGAGGCTCAACAAAGGTAGTTGGGAAGCAAGTGATATCAACGAAGTGCCTATTGATGACCCTGAATGCATGTATCTGCATCATAAAACGATGCAGGTCGAATGACGTCAGTACATTGAATCTATGAGTATGTTAGGGGAAAGCTGAAACATAAGCAACTGAACTGATACTCTGGGAAGTCATACTCACGTCATCTCAACTCAACTCAACTCAATATGAAAACAACAATAACAGATGCAATATTTAGAACATTATAAAGCAGGAGATATACTCAATGATGTATAAAAATACAATAAAAATACTCTTTACTCTTAATTGGGAGATTCTCTAACTGAAAACCATCACT
Source organism: Solanum stenotomum (assembly GCF_019186545.1). Classification (NCBI taxonomy): domain Eukaryota; kingdom Viridiplantae; phylum Streptophyta; class Magnoliopsida; order Solanales; family Solanaceae; genus Solanum; species Solanum stenotomum. The sequence continues at coordinate 33,162,798 of NC_064292.1, forward strand.
ATGAGCAACGTGATGATATAACGCCTCGTCCACGCTGCCAGAACTGTTCTATACCTTGTTGAGGTATAAGACACCTCAACTAATTGGATCTACTAAACTATGCTTAAAAGCAATAAGGAATTATCTAAAAGAGTATGATCCTTTACCCATGTTGGCATACATGGTTATGAGGATTTTGAGTTGTCTGAACTTAACCCTATATTGATGCCTACTCCCAATAATATATACAACTCATGCTCATATGTTTAGAAACATAACTCTTCCTCAATTTTAGATAATTACTAAAACTATCCTCTTAAAAGAGGTAACTTGTCTGAAATATCTTTTGAACTCATAAACTCTTTTTAGAAATCAAAGTTTCTCTTTTTTTAGTGTATAAAATGATACATTTGGGAATACTTAGTTCCCTTACACTTTTACTCAAAACTGCCTCTTTAAAACTTTTCCTCAAAACTCAGTTTAAAACACAATAATCGACTTTCAAAGGCTGTTAAGACTTATAACTCAAAGTAGGATTCATTTTAAGGCTGAAATTTTCATTTCAAAGGCAGAAATATAGACTTACCATCATTGTTTTCTCATTTTGTTTGATATTAACAATATTTTAAGTAAATGTTACCAGTAATTAATCTTAATTTATACAGTGATAGTATCTCACAAGAGGTCCTTGAAGCATAGATGTAAGTATGATACGATTATATGTAGTACTTCAAAAGAAAGCTTTGGAAAACAACAAATTTGAGGATCTCTAATTTTGGGTGGCCCTGGTTGGGGTTGGGGATTGTTGAAGATTTGGAATGATTTGTGAGTAATCCAACATAATAACTAGGTTGTATATAGCATGAAATAATTCTGATTAATTTGTGATGAATTGATTTCTTTTTTTCCCCTTGTAGCTTTAAAAATAATATGACGTGATTTATGAATAATCAAACAAAAAAGTACGTTGAATATAATATGAAGTTATATGATACTGTCATGACTTACATGACATAATTCTTTAGTTTTGACGTGATGACTTGAAAAAAAATTCATTCAATTAACTCAAAAAAAAATTTCTCAAATAATTTGATTAATCATAAAATTCTAACCTATTCAACTTCTGCTTACTTTATATACAAGAGGAATGTGCGAGAAAATATAGGAAAGTAAATACATACCTAATCAAAGAAAACGACTGATATTTTCACAATTTGTCTTACCATATCCAAAAGGGGCTCTTTTTTCAATATTCGACTTAATAGAGTTTTTTGCCATATCCCAAATTAACCTTATTATTTAATTAATTGTGTCAATTTGAGATACAGTAGATAACTTTGTTAAGTAAAAATTGAAAAAGAATCTTTTTTATACACGGTAAGAGAACTTTATGAAAATATTAATAGTCTTTTTCTTTGATTAGATATGCCATATGTATTTACTTTCCTATACTTTCTCACACATTATTCTTGTATATAAAGTGAAGAGAAAATGATTTGGGTAAAGTTTAGTGAGTGATCAAATTATATTAATTTGGTTTACGCTGAAATGGAACGTGAGTCGATAGAAATAAAAAACATTCAAATCCAACTAGGCTTAGAGAAAAGAACGTAGACTATGTAACCAAATACATGTATTAGTCAATTTGGTAAGTTGCAATATATGGAGTATTTCTTTTCCAATTCGGGAGTCTTCGCATACGAAAACTTCGCAGATTTTTCACCGACCTCCAAGAGATTTTAATTCTATTCCTAGGAGTACCAAATAGGAAATAGTATTTGTAACTTAAGTAACTTAACTAGACACCTTCTATTACCAAAAGTACAAAATTTCCCCTAAAAACCTACATATACATATTCATTTTGTTTTTCTTATTTGTTTGTAGCATTGCAATTTTTTGCATATCATTATGATGAAAAGAAAATATCGTAAAATGTTGGTCAAAGTTTTTATAGTTTGACTCTAAAAATGGAAAGTATGACAATTAATAGTGGACAGAGGTAGTAATACTTAAAATTTTCCACTAAAAATTATTTTCTCATTTATTTTTTCAAAAATAATTTGATTTATCATCAAACTTTAACCAAATCAACTTCTCTTTACTTTATATACCAAAGGAATGCGGGAGAAAATATAAGAAAGTAAATCCATACATAGTTAAACAAAAAGACCACTNTCATCAAACTTTAACTAAATCAACTTCTCTTTACTTTATATACCAAAGGAATGTGGGAGAAAATATAAGAAAGTAAATCCATACATAATTACACAAAAAGACCACTAATATTTTCACAAGATTGTCTTACCAAATCTTAAAAGGACTCTCATTTAATATTTTACTTAATAAAGTTGTATACCATATTCCAAATAAACCCGATTTATTAAGTTGTAGTTGGATGGTTTTACCTGGATAGGTTCCAAAAAAAAAGAACGCATCCCACTATGCGTCACATAGACGATCTAACCCAGCTATCAGTAAACTTGGGAAGTTACAATTACTATTTTTCTATATTAAATTTCTTTCCCAATTCGGGACACTTACATACCAAAACTTTTAGCAGATTTTTTACCAAACCTCCCAAGTGCATTAGATTTTCTTTCCTATTCAAAGTATGAATACTAATTATAATTTAAATAGGCAACTTGTATTACCGAAGGTATAAAATTCCCCCAAAACACCTATATATATGTACTCATTCTTCTCAGGACTCTATATCTAATCAAGCTATGGAAAAAGAAGATCAAAGCAAGAAGAAAACAAACAATCCCAAGTCTTACCAAGAGAGGAAAGAATGCATAAAGAGGAAATCAATGGAGCTTGCAACTCTCTGCGATATCAAGGTTTGTACTATTATTACTGGTCCTAATGGGGAACTCCAAACTTGGCCTAACAATTTGGATGCCTGTAAAGAAGTTCTTGATCTCTACTCTGAAAATTTGAAACCCGAAAAAAAGCACAAGGAATCATCAACACCAGAACCAGAAGAAGAACAAGGAGAGAAAGATATCCTGACACTACTTGAATCAAAGCTTGCTGCTATCAACAAGAGAATTTGTTCATTGGAGAAGAAGAATGTTGTTGTTGCTGATAAGGGGAAAAGAAAGAGAATTGAGTGATTTATTTGTATGAGTTTTTTATTTTTGGTATAGTTTCTGAATGTTTTAAAGATTGGTATAGTGTATTTTTTATTCTTGTTTGTTCGAGGATTTACAGCAGTTGAAAGATTTATCTTTGATCTGCAGATCCTCTTTTCCTTTGTAGTGCTTGTTTTATCAGAAGTTGGCCCAATATGAATACAACCTATATTTTACGCATTTTATTCTTATGTATGTATTGAATTGAACGATGGATTAATCCTTCTAGTAGAATGGAAAACCCATATGATTTTAATTAAAATGCAATACTCACATGAAAAATTAATGTAAGATATTAGGTAGGGTAGGGTTAGGGTTTGGTAGGCCTGGGTGCCATGTACCATAAGACAATAACTTCATAGAAAGTTAAAAATTAACAAGAATGTTTTTATTGCACTAAAAAGAAACAAGGAACGAGCTTAAATGAGCTCCTCCATCAATGCTTACATTACATAGTTCATAAAGATGAAATTAGAGGGGATTCAGAAGCTGGAAAATGTTACACAGGGAAACTGAGGAATTTAATCATTCTGAACATACAAAGACATGAGATATTACGTTGGATTTAACCACCTCAGGTGAGTCAACTATGACAAATGCTTTTCTTTAGCATTGACCACTAGGTGCACATAAAAGCTTAACAAATCTTGATGTAAAAGACACATGTTGTAACATGAACTAGAATCAATTTAGACAGAAGGAGAACAAACCTATTGAAGGTGAGCAGATGGGAAGCAAGACCTCTTCTGGATATCGCACAATGGAAATCGTGAACTTTTGTCACTCCATGGCAAAGCCAACTGAGGGACAGTCCGTAAGACATGATTAAAGGCATAGCTACAGTTACAGTCAAATATGGAGTTGTCCTGAAATAACATCACGCTCAGCCGCTTTTTGTTCAGAGTGAGGTTCGCAAATTTTTTATCGAGATCCCTACTAGTTCTGCGACGATGGCTTCTGTTGATGTGGTTGTGGTTGTTGATGTTGTTGCTGATACAATGCTCGTAATCTTCCTCTTTCTCTTTCTAGAACTTCATGTTCCACTGCATATAAATTTATTAGTTGCAGATTTTGATGAAACAAATGAAAATAAACTACTGGCTGTATATACGTTCAACTTCTCCGAAACACCACCTATCCGACAAAACAGAATTGTTCCTGTGTTCAAAATAGTTAAATTAAACTAAGTCAGTTTGCTCTAGGTCTTTGAATCAAGGAAATAAAGTGGGACTTGGAAAATAGATCAATTATTTAGCAATTTTGTAGTTACAAATTCGACCACATTGTTTCTCTTTCATTATTTGCCTAAGGAACTTTTCGTTTTACCAAAAAAGTGCAAAAGAGATATGTGATAAAAATCAGCTAAACAAAAATATTATGCTCCACAAAAGTCATCCAATCATTCATATTAATCTGTATGTATTCTACCATTGCGCCAGAGGTAAATAAGAATAACTTCCATCCCTTGAGTTAATTTTGAAAGGTAAGCAAATTTGAAGGATTGAAGTAGAAAATATGGATCTGTTCACATTAAGGTCATCCAGATGTTGTGGAAAAGAGTACTACTACTCACTCCCCCCCCCCCCAAGAAACTTTGACCTTAGTTAGATTGTCCAGGAGATCATAAGGGATTAAGTATTAGATTGTCCATCTTAAAAAGGAGACCATAAGAGATCAAGTCGCAGCAACATCATTTAAACTAACAAATACAATTTTATTTCAATGCTAAGAGACTAAGACAACCTTATTAGTGAAGAGTACATTTATGCCTTTGAAGTGATATAAAACAATTCAAATATTTATAGTAGAACGGGTTCATAGGGAAGGCAGTTCTAGTTTTCCAAAGAGCGGGAAAATAAGGCAATTTTTCTCATATTTATTGGTTCAAAGAACTTTAAGATTATCAGCAATATTATTTCATTTCTAAAAAGCCGCAGTGTCTGGTCTACCTGCCGCGCACACCTTCCTTATTTCATCGGATACTTGCTACCTCCCACTAGTTTAAGTACCGAATAAATCAACTAGCACTTTGTCTTTGCTGGAATTTTCACCTTGGTTTTCATTCACTGCTAGGCCACAATACTTGGCTACAACAAGATCATTCCATCTTGTTACCAAGAATTCAGGTATTTGGGATGACCAGTAATTGTCCCCATTTTCCCTAGAGACTGCTATTTTGTTAATCAAATTGAACAGTACTCAAAGACTTAAACCTGGGGTTTTTTGTCTTGGGTAGTAAGGAATTAGAGTTTATAATTCCTTAGATTACATAGGTGTGTAATCATTGTATTTTTTGAAGTCGAGATAAATAATACAAAGTTGTGAACTAATTATTATTTTACGAAATTGTTTACTACAACTGTCAAACAGTAAAGAACAAGTAGTAAGTACGTGTTCCTTTATAGAATTAAGGAGGTCATAATTCTAACAAGTGGTATCAGAGTATGGTATCTTAATCAAGAGTCTAATAACTCAAGATAAAGATTACTATGAATTANCCCCCCCCCCCCAAGAAACTTTGACCTTAGTTAGATTGTCCAGGAGATCATAAGGGATTAAGTATTAGATTGTCCATCTTAAAAAGGAGACCATAAGAGATCAAGTCGCAGCAACATCATTTAAACTAACAAATACAATTTTATTTCAATGCTAAGAGACTAAGACAACCTTATTAGTGAAGAGTACATTTATGCCTTTGAAGTGATATAAAACAATTCAAATATTTATAGTAGAACGGGTTCATAGGGAAGGCAGTTCTAGTTTTCCAAAGAGCGGGAAAATAAGGCAATTTTTCTCATATTTATTGGTTCAAAGAACTTTAAGATTATCAGTAAGATTATTTCATTTCTAAAAAGCCGCAGTGTCTGGTCTACTTGCCGCGCACACCTTCCTTATTTCATCGGATACTTGCTACTTCCCACTAGTTTAAGTACCGAAGAAATCACCTAGCACTTTGTCTCTGCTGGAATTTTCACCTTGGTTTTCATTCACTGCTTGGCCATAATACTTGGCTACAACAAGATCATTCCATCTTGTTACCAAGAATTCAGGTATTAGGGATGACCAGTGATTGTCCCCATTTTCCCTAGAGATTGTTATTTTGTTAATCAAATTGAACATTACTCAAAGACTTAAACCTGGGGTTTTTTTGTCTTGGATAGTAAGGAATTAGAGTTTATAATTCCTTAGATTACATAGGTGTGTAATCATTGTGTTTTTTGAAGTTGAGATAAATAATACAAAGTTGTGAACTAATTATTATTTTACGAAATTGTTTACTACAACTGTCAAATAGTAAAGAACAAGTAGTAGGTACGTGTTCCTTTATAGAATTAAGGAGGTCATAATTCTAACAAGTGGTATCAAAGCATGATATCTTAATCAAGAGTCTAATAACTCAAGATAAAGATTACTATGAATTATGCACCTTCTCTCGAATATGGTCAAGGACAACACATCAACAGACCACCCTTATTCAATAGGCAATACAACTCATGGTGGAAGACTAGAATGGAAGACTTTATTCAAGCTGAAGATTATGAGTTATCGATGAGAGTTACTGATGGACCTTTGATGCTAACTATCAAGGACAGTGAAGGCAAGGATATTCCCAAGCCCAAATCTCAATATGGAGAAGCTGACTATAAGATGCTAGGGAAGAATGCCAAAGCTAAAAGTATTCTAGTATGTGGGTTAGGACCTGATGAATTCGACCGAATCTCTGGATGCACTTCTACAAAACAAATATGGGACACGCTCCAAAACGCACATGAAGGTACTACTCAAGTTTGAAAGTTTAGGATATCTAGACTATGTGCGGAATATGAGTCCTTTCAACTGAAGAATGGAGAATCACTTCAGGACTTGATCATTAGGAAAAATATACACTATAGAGGAACGGGTAGACAAGGTTCTTCGAACTCTATTGAGATCAAGGGAAATCAAAGTAACTGGAATAGCAGAAGCCAAAGATCTAACTAATATGACCTTAGATGAATTGGTAGGAAACATGAAAACTTATTAGATGAATGTTGAAAGCACTAAAAGAAGTGAATGCAGTAAGGGAAATAATCTTGCTCTCAAGGTCACTAATGAAAACGATGAATCAGATCTAGATGAAGAAGACATAGCCTTAATAAGCAGGAATTTTACGAAAATTTGTAAGAAAGGTATGAATTTTGGAAAGAAATCTGCACCTACCAAGGAGAAAAACATAGAAAAAGGTCGAAATGGTGGATGCTACAAATGTGGTAAAACTGATCTTCAAATCAAAGATTGTCCTATGTGGGAAGTAGAATGGAAAAGGAAAAGGGCTGAAAAAGAAAAAAAAGAACTAGAGAATAAAAAGAAAGGGAAGGAAAGAGAGAACAATCAGGCTATGTACGCTGGCTGGGGAATAGGTTCAGATGACGCTGACGAAGAAGGGGACATTTCTCTAATGGCCATAGAAGACACAGAAGATTAATCTGATTCCTAAAACAAAGAAAATCAGGTAAATCTCTCTAATCTAAAGGATAGACTCAGCTCATTCTCTAAGAAAAAACTTTCCTCATTCATGGTTACACTCATAGGCACTATACAAGAATTAAATAGTGAAAAAGGTCAATTGTTAAATGTCATGACTAGTCTGAAATTCGAGTATATTGATCTTGAAAAGATCAACACTGATCTAAAAGAGAAAAATAAACTTTTGCTGGAAAAGGTAAAACAAGTTGAGACTTGTAATGTTTCATTGAAAAGGGAATTTTTGAACCAAAAGGTAATGGATAAAGAAAAATTTAGTGATCAACTTGTAGGTGAGCATGAAGTCAAGAAAATCAAAAGAGAATTACTTGCAGAAAAGGAAAATTCCAGGAGAATAAGTCTTGAACTAGTAAAAACTAAAAATGAGCTTAATCAAGCAAACAAATGGACTAAATCGTCATTGATTGTAACACATTTGGGGAACAACACTCGAAATAATAAAACGGGTATAAGGTATGCAAATAAATCAATAAAAGAATTTCCTACATTCTACTCAAGATGTAGAAGTACAGGTCATTCCAAGAATACTTGCCATAAAACTAGAGTTAACTCTAACAAAAACAATGGAAGAGGCCATAAGCACAAGATAAGAAATATGTATGCTTCAAGAAAAAATCTTCTTCCAAACTGGATAAATAGGGACTTAATTCACCCTTTTGATAATAATAAAGGACCTAAGTTAATCTGGGTACCTAAAACTACCCCTTGAATTTCTTTTCAGGCACAAGTGAAGGGAAGCAAGCAAAATTGGTACATGGACAACGCTTGCTCAAGACACATGACGGGAGATAAAACTAAATTCCTTTCACTTGAAGAAAAGGATGGTGGCCTGGTAGCTTTTGGTGGTGGAAAAAAGGGATAGATTAAGGGCATCGAAAAAATCGGAATGCCTGGTGAATACTTAATTGAAAAGTCTTACCATGTTGAAGGTCTAAAACACAACCTCCTCAGCATTTCTCAACTTTGCGACAAAGGAAACAAGGTAATTTTCCATTCCACTAGTGTAGAAGTAATCAATCTAACAACAGGAGACATATTGTCCTAACTAGACAAAGGAACAAACATGTTTACACAGTAGATACGTCTAAACTCTCTATAGAAAAACTCATGTGTTTAAGTGTAGTGGAAAAGGATCTTTTGCTATGGCATAAACACTTGGGTCATGCAAGTCAAGTACAATTAAACAAACTTATATCTGACAATTTAGTAATAGGACTTCTTAAGACTAAGTTCAGAAGTGGTAAGATTTGTGAAGCATGTACCCAAGGAAAACAAGTTAAAGCCTCATTTAAATCTAAACAAGTAATCAGTACGACCAAATCACTAGAACTAATTCACAAGGATCTTTGCAGACCTATGAAAGTTAAAAGCAAAGGAGGAAAAAGGTACACATTCGTGCTAGTTGATGATTATACTAGGTACACTTGGATAGTATTTCTCACTTCCAAGGATGATACTTTTGCGGCGTTTAGCTCCTTAATAAGGAAACTTGAAAAGAAACTTGAAAATAGGTTGGTTGCAATAAGATCTGATCATGGAACAGAATTTGAAAACTCTTGGTTCATCTAATTCTGTTCCTCTCAAGGTATTGAACACAACTTTTCTGCTCCTAGAACTCCCCAACAAAACGGGGTAGTAGAAATAAAGAATAGAACTCTGTAAGAAATGGCAATCAATTCTAACTGAGGCAATGAACAGTCTTGCTACATTATTAATAGATGTATGCCTAGATCAATTATCAATAAAACTCCCTATGAATTACTTAAAGGCAGAAAACCTAACATATCACACTTAAGATCTTTTGGGTGTAAATGCTTTATTCACAAAAATAGAAAAAACATGCTAGGAAAATTTGATGCTAGAAGTGATGAAGGAACCTTCCTAGGATATTCTTCACGCAACAAAGCTTGTAGGGTCTTGAATAAAAGAACAATGTGTGTTGAAGAAAGCGTACATATAGTTTTCGATGAAGAAAGTGCTATGACTAACCATGATTTACAGGATGATGAGGTACTATCAAGTACATCCAGTGAAACTGCACCGGAACAGGTGAAAGAAAAAGGTGCATCTACTGCAGAAAATGCCGCTATTGACTCAAATAAAGATTCAGGAGAAACAATCAAAATGGGTCAAGGAGAAGTTGGAAAAAATGGTAACGAGGAACACAATGAGCCTGAAATAAAGGGATATAAGTATCAAAGCTCTCACCCTTTGGACAACATACTTACTGATCTTACTTTTGGAATAACCACCAGATCAGGGCTGAAAACCATTGTGCCTTTAACGCATTTCTATCTATGGTGGAACCAAACAAGATAAGTGAAGATCTTCAAGATGCAGACTGGATCATAGCTATATAAGAGGAATTGAACCAATTTGAAAGAAGTAAAGTTTGGCATCCTGTGCCTAAACCATCAAACATACTAATAATTGGTACAAAATGGGTGTTTAGAAACAAATTAGATGAACATGGTACAATAACAAGAAACAAAGCTAGGTTAGTAGTTTAAGGGTACAACCAAGAAGAAGGGATAGACTATGACAAGACATTCGCACTTGTGGCAAAGCTAGAGGCAATTAGACTACTCATAACATTTGCAGCTCACATGGAGTTCACTCTGTATCAAATGGACGTAAAAAGTGCATTCCTTAATGGGTTACCAAAGGAAGAAGTGTTTGTTAAACAACCTATTGGGTTTTGAGAACAATGACTATCCTGACTATGTCTACAAGATTGATAAGCCTCTTTAAGAGCAATGAGTTTGAGATGAGCATGATCGGAGAATTAAACTACTTTCTGGGGCTTCAAATAAAGAAAAAACCTACAGGTACATTAGTTCATCAGCAAAAGTATGTCAAAGTACTACTCAAAAGATTCAAAATGGAAGATGCTAAACAAATCGATACCCCAATAGGTCGACCTGGAAGGAACAAGTTCTGATGTGGACAAAAATTGTATAGAGGTATTATTCGATCACTTTTGTATCTTACATCCAACAGTCCTGATATTGTGTTCAGTGTAGGATTATGTGCTTGTTTCAAGCCAACCCCAAAGAATCTCACCTCTTAACAGTCAAAAGAATTCTTTGATACTTTAAAGGGACTATTGATTTAGGTCTATGGTACCCAAAAGGAAGTAACTTTGGATTAATAGGGTATGCGGGACCTAATGGGTGAAAAGAACCCACTAGTGAAATCCCACATACCTGGTGACGAATTCCACGGAGAAATTTTTCGATTTCGGGGTTGGAACTGAAGGAAACTTACTGCGTTCTTGAACTTGGGTTCTTGACTTTTCTTCTCTTCTTATGCTCTAATTTTCTAAGTTTGATTAATGATTTGACTTAGGTAAGTTCTAGTTATGTTTCTAGGCTTAAACTGACTAAAACCTCATGACTTAATTGCTGTCGGAGTGACTGACAGACTGCCATGCAACGAAATTGGAAAAGACCAAAAGACCTCTGACTTAATTGTTGTCGGAGTGACTGACGGATTGTCATTCAATCTACGGTTTGTCGATTGGAGTCGTCGGTTGAGTATGCCCGACAAGGCTTCACTAAAACGAGCATAACTTTTCACTTGGAGGTCAGATTTTAGCAAACTCGGTGGCGTTGGAAAGAGGTTCAATTATCTATCATATCATAGGTCATGGGTCACATAATTCCTTTTGTGCTAAAAGTTATGACCATCTGAAGTTGACCCACTCAACAATTTTCATCTAACTGGCTGCTGACCCTAACCTACGGTCAGACCTACGGACCGTGCATAGAATGACGGTCCGTGCTGGTCAACCGTCAATCAGGACTGAAGCTAGGTTTTAGGGGCATCAATCCACGGACATGAACCATGGTCCGTGACCTCACCTACGGACCATAGGTCTGGCCGTGGGTCAACACTTAGCTGAATTTCTAGCTGAGTTCTGGGGGAGTTTGCTGACACGAACCACTGACCTGCAGAACGGATCGTGGGTCCTCCTACGGACCGTGGATTGTGCCCGTGAGTGCCACCTGCAACACCAAAAATCTGTAATCTGGTCTATTTTCGGATACGGGGTGTTACTTGAAGTAAGGATAATCACATCTTTCCACTCTGCCTTCAAAGAATTAATGATCATGTTCTTAATTTTGTATATGCATCGGTTAAATAATTTCATGTAGGTCTGTTTCATCCCACAAATAGTAGAGGTAAAGTATGTTGCACAATCTACAAAATAAAATGTATAGAAATTACACCGCATTCACTAATTTAAAAATATTATGATATAATAACAAATAAGTTTGTACCTTTGTATTATTCCATATATACTACAATGGGCTGCCTTCCATTATGTTTTCTCTTTTCTTCATGTGCCATCAAAGTAAACGGGGAATGAGCAAAGGAGAATCTGAAGACTTTCCAGCATGCTTTTCAAGATAAGGAAAAGACTTATATATCAAAACTTCCAATCAATAGAAAATTAAATAGATTTATATAGACTATGTATTCTTGCATAAATAGATAAGAGTTGATAATAAATCAATAAGATGGGAGATAATTAGTACCAAGAATAATCAGGGAAAGCCATATAAAGCGTATGATACATTATTTTTGTTATTAAAATATTTTTCTGTTTGTTCACATCAATCTTCTTCTTCAAATAGTTCTATGCTAGCCCAAACGTGTAATGACCTGGTTGGTCATTTTTAAGAGTTGCAGGAATTTACTATCGCTCCCGATGTTGACCCTATGTTGTTTTTACTTGAGTTTTGAAAGTTGGTTTTAAACATTGAGTTTTAAAGTTGAGTATTTGGTAAGATTTGAGTTTTAAAGGCTTATATTGTTAAAAAGTAGTTTTCAATATCTTTTGGAGTTTTGAGTGTAAAAATGGAATTTCGTCAGTTTCATCAATCCCGAAATGTGGAATCTGACCAATGAGAGTGTTCGATTTCAAATTCAGATTCTCTTTGAGGATTTGAGATCCTAATTTTGAAGTTGTAGAAAGTTTAGCCTTTGGGTTGACTTTGGTCAATATTCGGCGTTCGGATGTTCGGATCAAAATTCCAAGAGTTATGTTGAATTTGAGGGATGATTTTAGACCATGATGAAATCTTGGTTCAATTTTGAGAGGCCCCGAGCTCCTTTTAGCCTTTTTAGGTATTGTGTTAGTTTCTTGTGGTTTCCATGGGTGCTGGGTCAAGGAGACCTCAAATTCATGTCTCTACTGTGTACGGGATTCTGAATGAATCATAAGGGTCCTTCTATTATTTTTGAGTGTTGGCTAATTTATCTAGTGTCATGTGCTTCATGTTAGCTATGGGCTTCTCTCTTCAGCGAGCTTCACTTTCGCAAAGTATGGGTCACGTTCGTGAGATGTCAGACCCACTGAACTTTGTGATCGTAAAGTGTTGTGTCGCAATTCCGACCTTCGCTTACACAAATGCGAGGGCTAAATTTTATCAGGGGTTCACATGCCATTTTTGCAATAACAATGAGGGGTTTTGAATTGTCATTTTCATGGTCAAAGCACCATTTTCCATTTTTGAGCTTGGTAACCCCAGACGATTTGTGAAAAGATTTCTTGTGCTAAATAATTTTGGTAAGCTTTTATGATCCTAAAACATCAAATATTGATTTTAACATCAAAATTTGGGATTTTGATTTGCAAATGGCAAGGTTTTTCAAGAACTCGAGTTCTAAACTAAAGTGGCTATTGTGAATTAATTTTAAGTCTTTTTTTCAAAATTATTTTCACTAGTAGGTTTGAAATACCTTGGGTAATGATTTCACGTAAAGACATTCAAATTAAAACTTCATTTTCATAATTGGGTTTTGTTGATTGACCCATTTTTCTAAGTATTGAGTTGAGTATTGCTATTTCTGGAAATTTATTGTGAATACTTAATTGAAATAGATTGTTTGGCTTTAGATTTTGTTGGAAGGGGAAGAACCAAGTGTCGGGTTACTAGTTGGTCGAATTAAGGCAAGTGATTGATTAACGTTTCAAAGACACTTAATCCAGCTCTAAGTGTCAACGATCATTAATCAGTAGAATAACCCAACTAAATAAGTTGGGGTCGAATCCCACATGGAGTGGTACGTATTTAAGATTCAAGAGTAAAGTGTGAATATGTTCAAATCAGCCAAAGGAACAAACATTATCGAATAAAAACATAATTCAAATTAGGAGGTGACACGAATGTCAAATAACAGGGAGATCCAACACTGCATTGCGGAATCACTCAGTGATCCACCATTACTCTTTTCTCTCGCCAACTTGATTTTCTCCTTCAGGGCTTGGCACACTCAAACTTTAGGCGGTCAAATGGCCACTCGGTGACTCGTCAAATGGACTTGGCAATCACCAGGCTCTCTTTTCTTCTTTCTTTCAGCTCGCTTCATTCCTTTTTGCAAATTAGTGTCCATGCTTTGTTCCTCAATCAAAATACCTGGAAATCAAGGATTTTACATCAGTTTTTGGCACTAAATCTNATCAGCCAAAGGAACAAACATTATCGAATAAAAACATAATTCAAATTAAGAGGTGACACGAATGTCAAATAACAGGGAGATCCAACACTGCATTGCGGAACTACTCAGTGATCCACCATAACTTTTTTCTCTCGCCAACTTGATTTTCTCCTTCAGGGCTTGGCACACTCAAACTTTAGGCGGTCAAATGGCCACTCGGCGACTCGTCAAATGGACTTGGCAATCACCAGGCTCTCTTTTCTTCCTTCTTTCAGCTCGCTTCGTTCCTTTTTGCAAATTAGTGTCCATGCTTTCTTCCTCAATCAAAATACCTGGAAATCAAGGATTTTACATTAGTTTTTGGCACTAAATCTATATAAATAAAGCCTTAAATGAGTCCAAATATCGGACTCATCAGTGATCTTGTAAACCTTGTATCTAGTAGAATTGGTGTATTCCCTTCGTTGTGTTTGTATTGGAAGTAATGAGAATGGGGTGAAGGGTTAATTGTCTATTGATAAATATTAATGAATAAAAAGGGGTTGAAATGAAAAGTCTCTACGATGATGAAAATGTTTGTGAATTTCCTTTTTGTGACGCTTACTGATTAATTGGTTAAATACTTGATAGAACGAATATCAACGTGAATTGCTTGAATTATTGTTACTGTGAACTAGTTTATGTGCATTGATTGTTGTACACCATCATGATACTTGTAATATAAAGCTGATGGGAAATAGTTCCTACTAGTTATATAAAGCCGATGGAAAATGTTTTCGGCTAGTGAAATGCTATAAAATTGATGGAAAATGGTTTCGGCTAGTGAAGTTATATAAAGCCGATTAGAAATGATTTCTGCTAGTGAAATGATATAAAGCTGATGGAAAATAGTTTTCTCTAGTGATTTGATATAAAACTGATGGAAAATTGTTTGGCTAGTGATTTGATATAAAGTCGATGGGAAATGGTTCCACTAATATTTTGATATAAAGCTAATGGAAAATGGTTCTGACTAGTTATATTGTTTAGATGGGAAATGGTTCGAGCAAGAAACTGATTATTGTGAATTGATGCATTTTGATGCTTATGTTTGACTTACTTGTTAATTGTGATTGATGCACTTGTTATGTGTGATTGATCTACTTGACATTGAGATTGACATACTTGATGCGTGCTCAATTATGACTACTTTACTATGACTATTGAGCCTTCTGAGTTATATATTGTAGAATTGTTAGGTTGTCTGATTTCTGTGCAGGTTGTAGTTTGAGGAGGTTCGGTTGGGATGAAAGGAGTATTCATTTTTAGCTAGGTTGCTTCAATTATTAGATTGCTTATTAGGTACCATGTTGTTGGTACTCACTCGTTGCTTCTACACTTGTGTAGGTTTTGATCCCGGTACAACGTGATTTCTCTTTTTCTCCCATCTTCGAGGCTTGTCAATGGACTTTTGAGAGGTAGATGGTTTTCATGTCGGTGGGTCCTCTAGTTCTTCATTTTATGCTTTATTCTATTTGAGAAACAAAGATTTGAGACTTGTACTTATTTATAAATTCTGCTCTTTATATACTAGTGGCTTGTACACGTGACAACTATGTTTTGGAGTGTTAATAGAATGAATAACTTTTTTCGCTTTTATCTTGTTCTTTCTTGATCTTCCACATTACTTTCATTTTCGTTGGGTTGAGGCTTACTTGTCTTGGTTAGAATAGACAAGTGTCATCACGTCCATTTCTGGGTCATGACAAATGGTATCAGAGCCTAGCTTCATAGGTCTCATGACAAGGAGTCTTGAGGATTGGTATAAAGACATCTATACTTATCTTCGAAAGGCTACGAAGAATGACATGAAATCTCATTTTGTTAATTATTTCTTATCGTGCGTGGTTACCTTCGCTAATGCAGAATTTCCACATGTTATTTTGGTAGATGCCGAGGACAAGATCTTATGCTTCTAGTGGTAAAGAGAAGGTGGTCCCCGAGATAGTTGTTGAGGCCCTATTTAGGGGAAAAGGGCCAAGATCAAGCAAGACGCCTTTCTTGTAGAGTATCATCGGTTAGAGGTCATGCTTGTTAAGAGGCACCAACTAGAGGCAGAGCTATAGAGATTCCTCTTGAGCCACAAGTTGAGGTTTCTGAGGACCACGTTCTTCCCGAGTTTTGGAGCTCCTTTGTTTTAGGAGACTTTCTTAATGATGCTAGGTGTGTGATGTGTCGTGAAATATTGGCACATTTGATGCTCAAAATTAATGATTAAAGCTAGAAATCGAGTGTATTTATGTGGATATGAAGTATTTGGTAATGTTTGAAGAAGTAAAATACTTGGATGCAGGAGATAGAAAGAAGGAAAAGAAAATGATTGTGGCAAATGCACCATGGAGCCCCAAACGGGCCGTGGTCATGATGATGAGCCGTCGAGCGGCTCGTGGGGTTGAAGCAGTGTCAACACGGTAAGATGAATTTAATCAAGTAAAGACCATGGAAGCTATGACAGACCGTAGTCTCTTTCACGGATCGTGATGCAGCTCGTGAAGAAGTTCCAGTAGACATGTTTTAAGGAGCTACATTTTGGTTGGCTAAGTAAGGACCACAGAGGCTTAGACTGTCACGACCCGGACCATCGTGATTGACGCTCACACTAACCCTCCGATGGGAGAATTATTTATACTAATTAGCTAACCAACATAAGCAACATACTAAAGCATTTAAAGTTATGGAAGAAATTTTAAATAACTAAATACTGAAGTTCCCATAAACTTCCAAAAGATCTATCAACGAATTTCAGAATTAAATGTCTAGAACCTGAAAGTCAATCTACCAAAACTATAACAAGATCCATAAGTCTAAACAAGAAGGGTTACAACCCCAAACTGATGAACTAATAACTAACTAGAAAGTCCAAGTCCGAATTGTGGACACAGAAAGAAAGAGAACTCATGGCAACCTGGAAGAACTGGCTTACCCTTGAATACGACCGACGATCACTGATCTTCTAAACGAGGTTTTTCAATAGCCGCTTGAAGATGNTCACCCTTGAATACGACCGACGATCACTGATCTTCTAAACGAGGTCTGTCAATAGCCGCTTGAAAATGCCCTGTACTCAACATAGAAAGAGCAAGTGCAATATCAGTACACAGCCACAGTGTATTGGTAGGATCACATAGCTATCCCACTAAGTGCAAAATACATAAGTATTCACAACATAACAATAACATGCATACACCGAACATATACAATATCATCATCATTTACGAACAATATACAATTTCACAATTCTCAAGATAAACAATTATGTCAAGTCATTGTTCCTCTCATGGAACCCAAACCCAAACTGTTAGGATATCAGAACGTGGTACACGATCAAAGGTTTATGCCGAAACATGGCAACCGATCAAAGGTTTATGCCGAAACATGGGAACCAATCCAAGTTAGTGCGTCGAAACACAACACCCAATCCATTCAACAAGCCACAATTACAATCACAAGTACATTCTCATAATCATACAGTCAAGTCGTGATTCATGACATTTATCATTCATTTATCTCATTTACCACTAGTGTGATCAATAATGCAACATTTGCATACATACACGTATTATAATTAAGCAAGAACGAACATATATCACACAATCATGAAATTACAATCATCACCTACCTCGAAACAAGCTCGAATCCCATCAGAAATTTGATCCTTCCCTTTCCGGATTCGTTCCCCTTGTCCTTGATCTACAATCAATCATAATAACACAAAAATCAATAAACAATAAATAATTACTTGGATTACCAACAATCCTATCAACCCTAGATCAAACACATGATCCTTATGCCAAGATTAGGGGCTTTTTCCACCATAATTTCTTGATCAAAACCCTCCCCCATCGATAATTACCCTTTAGATTACCTTCTATGGATCGAAAAATGGATTCAGAGAGTTAAAATCTTACCTTTAGCCTCATGAATGATGGAAAACTATCAAGGAAACCCCTGGGTTCGTTCCTTAGCTCCCAAGTTCAAAAATTACAGAATAAAGACATTTTGGGGTTTATTTCCAACTTAAATCTTGACTGTCCCGCTATGACGGCCCAGCACTGGCGGGAATAATTCTGCCATAGTGTCTTGCACGGAACCAGTGAGTCGATTAAGAATTCCAAACCCCCATTTCACAACACGCGTTCAACCAACGACATTCAAAAACTACCCATTCACGCTAAGATCAAGTTCGAGAATTCTACTTGTCTGAATTCAATTTCATAAAGTCGTACGGGTTCCTTAACATCTTAGCGATCTATTCATGTGATCAAATTCATAATTAGATCACTCAATTGTTACCATATTTCCCTAGACTTTAATGACTCTGATTTCATCCAAATCTGGACTAGGTTGGGAAATTCCAAGTTATTACGAAAAAGTTTAGGACCCAAAATTTTTCCCCGTTGGCTTTTCTATAACAACGAAACACGGTCGTTATAATAGATACCAATTTACCCATCACTCTTCCCCAAGTGACGAACATAGGAAAAATAGGCTAAGTAAGGAATGGAGCAATACCTGAATCGACGAACAATTAGGGATTCTTGTCTCGCATGTCCTTCTAGATTTCACAAGTAGCTTCATCAACTAGACGATGCTTCCATTGAACTTTCACGGACTTAATCTCCTTGGTCCACATCTTCCGGACATCATGATCAAGAATTGCAATCGATACCTCCTCATATTGGAGATCTTTGTCTAACACAATTGAGTTTCACTTAATGATATAATCCCCGTCACCATGATATCTCTTCAACATGGACACATGAAATACCGGATGAACTCNGTCCACATCTTCCGGACATCATGATCAAGAATTGCAATCGATACCTCCTCATATTGGAGATCTTTGTCTAACACAATTGAGTTTCACTTAATGATATAATCCCCGTCACCATGGTATCTCTTCAACATGGACACATGAAATACAGGCTAAACTCCGAATAGGTTAGGAGGTAAAGCCAATCTATAAGCCACTTGCCCTACACATTCAAGAACCTTAAAGGGATTAATGTATCGCAAACTTAGCTTACCTTTCTTGCCAAATATCATCACCCCTTTCATGGGTGATACCTTAAGAAGAACATTCTCACCAGTCTGAAATGTCATGTCTCTTACTTTATGGTCTGCATACTTCTTATGTCTACTCTGGGCTGCTAAAATCTTAGCTTGAATACTACTCACCTTATCATTGAACATCCTTCACTCAATCAACCCATAATGGTTTCACATCTGCAGCCTCGAACCATCCTATGGGTGATCTACACCCCCTCCTATATAATGCCTCAAACGGTGCCATATCAATGTTGGAGTGATAACTATAGTTTTAGGAGAACTCGCATAAAGGTAAGAACTTATCCCAATGTCCTCCAAAATCAATTACACATGCCCTCAACATGTCTTCTAACGCTTGGATAGTCCCCTCTGACTGCCCGTCCGTCTGTGGATGAAAAGCGGTACTAAAAGTGAGTTGTGTGCCCAATTCATCATGTAATTTCCTCCAAAACTTGGAGGTAAACTGAGTACTACGGTCTGAGATGATAAAAAGGGGCACCCCATGCAACCTCACTATCTCTTTCACATAAACCTTAGCAAATTGTTCAACATTATATTCTATTCTTACCGAAATAAAGTGGGCTGACTTAGTCAATCTATCAACCACCCCCCAAATAGAATCAAACTTTCCCAAAGTCTTGGGAAGACCAACCACAAAATCCATGGCTATCATTTCCCACTTCCATTCTGGAATTGGCATTCTCTGAAGAAAACCTGCAGGCCTTTGATGTTCATACTTTACTTGTTGACAATTTTGACACTTAGCCACAAACTCTGACATATCCTTCTTCATGCTCGGCCACTAATAAATTCACTTCAAATCTCAGTACATCTTGGTCACACCCAGATGAATGGAATATCGCGAACCATGGGATTCGGTCAACAATTTCTGAATCAAGTCATCAACTCGAGGAACACAAATCCTTCATTTAAAATTGAGCACACCTTCTGCATCAAGAGTGGTCTCTTATGCCTTACCAATTTTAGTCTTCTTCTTGAGTTCATTCAAATTTTCATCCTCAAATTACCTGGCCTTGATCTTTTCCATAAATGTAGCCCTTACTTCAATGCTAGCTAACACCCCACCTTTTTATGAGACGGCCAACTACATTAACTTAGACTCCAAGGTCTGAATTTCCTTAGCTAAAGGTTGCTCAGTTATACTGAAGCAAGCTATACTACCCATATTCACCGCTTTTCGACTGAAGGCGTCTGCCACCACATTAGCCTTACCCAGATGGTATTGAATGGTCACATCATAATCTTTAAGTAGTTCTATCCACCTTCACTGTCTCAAATTCAGATCCTTTTGAGTGAACATGTGCTGCAAGCTACGATGATCAGTAAATACTACAGACTTAACACCATAGAGGTAATGTTGCCAGATCTTAAGAGAAAACACTACTGTTGTCAACTCCAAATCATGTGTTGGATAATTCCTCTAATGCACCTTTAATTGATGTGATGCAAAAGCTATAACATTCTTTTCCTGCATCAACATATCACCCAAACAAGAATGTGAAGCATCAGAATAAACAATTAAATCCTTACCTTCAACCAGTAATCCTAAAATGGGTGTGGTGGTCAAAAGAGTCTTGAGCTTTTGAAAGATATCCTCACATTTTTCAGTCCATTCAAATTGTATCTCCTTTTTGGTCAAATTTGTAAAGTGAGTGGCAATAGAAGCAAAGTTCTTCACACATAGACGATAGTAGCTAGCGTGCCCCACAAAACTTCTAACTTTCGTTACAAAGCTAGACCGAAACCAATTCTTAACCGCCTCAATCTTTTGGGGATCTACCATTACCCCTTGTTTTGAAACTATATGCCCCAAAAATGCAATCGAAGTCGACCAAAATTCACACTTAGAAAATTTAGCATACAACCTTCGTTTCCCAAGAACACCCAGAAAAATACGAAGATGATCGACATGCTCTTCCTCACTTTTCGAATAGACCAAAATATAATCAATAAAGAATATGACGAATGAATCAAGAAATGGCTTGAAACCCCATTCATTAAACTCATAAAAGCGGAAGGCGCATTAGTCAAACCAAAAGACATAACTAGAAACTCATAGTTCCCATAACGGGATCTTAACGCCGTCTTGGGCACATCCTAAAGCCTAATTTTTAACTGATGGTAGCCAGACCTTGGATCAATCTTAGAGAAAACTGATGCACCTTGCAATTGGTCCAAAAGATCATCTATTCTAGGCAAAGGGTACTTGTTTTGAATAGTGACCCTATTCAATTGCCGGTAATCTATACATATTCTCATACTACCATTATTTTTCTTAACAAACAAAACTGGAGCACCCTATGGGGAAGTACTAGGATGAATAAATCCTTTATCAAGAAGCTCTTGGATTCGAGCCTTGAGCTCTCTTAATTCGGCTGGGGCCATGCGATATGGAGGGATAAAAATGGGGCGGGTACCATGTTCTAAATCAATGCAGAAATCTATATCCCTATTCGGAGGCATACCAGGTAAATCATTATGGAACAATTCTCTAAATTCTGACACCACAGGAATAGACTCAATAGATGGAGACTCAACCTCAACATCCCGAATATGAGCCAAATAAGCCAAACAACCCTGCCCCACTAATTTTCTAGCCCGAATGGAGGATATGATCTTAACTTGCTTAGGCTTTTACACCCCTTCCAACTCTAACTTTTCCCTTCTTGGAATTTCTAGAGTTACAGACTTATTGTTACAATTAAGCACCACATACTAGAGGGACAACCAAGTCATGCCTAAGAATATATCAAACTCAGTCATATCCAAAATCACCAAATCAATCCAAGTTTGAAAACCCATAAACAAAATAGGACAAGCACGATAAACATAGGTGACTATGACAGACTTTCCAACTGGGGTAGAAACATAGATGGGGGCATCAAATATATCACAAATCATAGCAAATGTTGTGGCAAATCGCACGGACACATAAGAATAAGTAGAACCCGAATCAAATAACATATTAGCCATCCAGTCACAGACAAAAATAGTACATGTGATGATTGCATCAGACACCTCTGCCTCATTCTTTCTCAGAAAAGCGTAACACTGAGCCATATCATCATGACGGGCGACTTCACTGCCTGGATGCATTGTACATCTGCCTGCATAACCATTTCCCCTAACTCTGTGGCCTCGCTAATTTCCTCCTCGCCCACCTTGTGGACGCTCTCGACCATTATTACTATTCCCCACCGATACCACTGTTCTAGTCTGTGGCTGCATGGAATCTATCATACGCGGGTGGGGACAATCTCTCCTCATATGCCTAGGTTCTCCATAATTATAGCAAGTACGATCGAAGAATGGCCTACTACCCATCGAAGGTGCGACTCCTTGGCTATCCCAAATTGATGAGGTGGAGTTCCCGATTAATTACCTGTAGAGGCAGGCATAGCGGACTTAATTGGCCTGGCTGCAAGTGTTGGCGTCCCAAAACCTCTGTCATAAGATCCGTGAAAGTTGCCTGAAATTTTGGCTTTCTTGGCCAATGCTTTGGCCTGACTGTCTCGCCTCACCCCCTCCACTTTCTCAACAAAGTCTGTCACCTCATTAAAGCTCCTCCCTGCAGAGGTCATATGAACAGATAATACATGCAACTCAAAATTTATTCCCTTAATAAATAAACAGATCTTCTCTTCTCAGTAATCACCAATTGCGTATCATATCTAGACAAGGCATGAAACTTGGCCTCATAAACAGCCACACACATCCCACCTTGCTCCAAAGCCATAAACTTATCCTTCTTACGATATCTCAAAGTCTTAGGCACATATTTCTCCAAAAACAAAGCATGAAACTGGGTCCAAGTGAGTGGGAGTAGAACTGAAGATCTGCATTCCATAAAAGCTCTCCACCACTACTTAGCCTCACCTTGAAGCTGAAACGTCACGAACTCAACCCCATGCTGATGGACAATCCCCAACTTATGAAGCCTCTCATAGCAATCCAGGATGAACTCATATGCATCCTCACTTTTATAGCATGGAACACAAGCGATTTCAACTTCAAAAACATGGTCAATATCTCATGTTCATTACCAGTCATAATAGGACCCAATAAAGGACGAAAGAAAGCATCATTACCTACATTCCCTCCCACCTTGGGGACAGTTATAGCAATAGGAGGATTGACGGGAGCTTGAGTTGCTTGAACAGAGGGAAGCGCTCTAGGACCAAACAAACCTTTCAAGAATGACATGATGCTGAGCTAACACTGGGTCTATGGGTGGAATACATGTTGTCTCATCTTGCACCTCTTCCTTTTGTCCAACCTCTTCAACATTTTCAACCTCAATATTTTTCTCTATCTCTTTAGGATGCACGAGTGGGGCCTCATTTCTGTGAGCATTTTTGACCAGTACTCCATCCCTAGTAGGTGCCACTCTTCCTTGAACTCTACCCCTAACTCTTCCTCTACCCCTGCCTCGACCGTGACCTCTCGCTACAGATTCCTCAACTGGAGTATTGACGAGAGCTATGGGCCTGCCGCTGATGAACTTAGTGTTAACCATCTGCAGACAGAAGAGTGAAGAAGGTTAGATACCAATTTGAATCGACAAATACCAATTGGAATCAAGTTATAGCATGAAGGAGACAAGAGAAAATAGAGAGATTTCCTAAAGTCCTATAACCTCTCAAAAAAAGTACACACGTCTCCATACCATTCCGCAAGACCCTACTAGACTCATTTTGGTACATTGAGATCAATGAACGTAGGCTCTGATACGAACTTATCACGACCCGGACCATCGTGATTGTCACCCACACTAACACTCTGGTGGGAGAACCATTTATACTAATTAGCTAACCATCTTAAGCAACATACTAAAGCATTTAAAGTTACGAAGCACGTTTAAATAACTAAATACTGAAGTTCCCATAAACTTCCAAAAGATCTAACAACGAATTTCAGAATTAGATGCCTAGAACCTGAAATCAATGTACCAAAACTCTAACAAGATCCATAAGTCTAAAAAAGAAGGGTTATAACCCTAAACTACTTAAATAATAACTAACTAGAAAGTTCAAGTCCGAAATGTGGACATAGACAGAAAAAACTCATGGCAGCCTGGAAGAACTGGGTCACCCTTGAATTTGATTGACGATCACTGATTTTCTAAATGAGGTATGTCAATAGCCACTTGAAGATGCCCTGTACTCAACAAAGAAAAAGAAAGTGCAGTATCAGTATACAACCACAGTGACCTGGTAGGATCACACGGCCATCCAAGTAAGTGCAACATATGTAAGTCATCACAATATAACAATAACATGCATACACCGAACATATACAATATCATCATCATTTACGAACAACATACAATTCACAATTCTCAAGATACACAATTATGTCAAGTCATTGGTCCTCTCATGGAACCCAAATCCAAACTGTTAGCATACTGAAACGTGGTACCCGATCGAAGGTTTATGTCAGAACATGGCAACCGATCCTATAATTATGTCGCAACATAGAAATTGATCCAAGGTTTATGCCAAAACATGGCAACCGATCCCATAATTATGCCAGAACGTGGCAATCGTTCCAAGTTAGTGTGTCAGAACGCAACACCCAATCCATTCAACAAGCCACAATTACAATCACAAATACATTCTCATAATCATACAATCAAGTCACGATTCATGGAATTCATCATTTACTTATCTGATTTACAACTAGTGCGATCAATAATGCAACATTCGCATACATACACATATTATAATGCAGCAAGAACAAACATATATTACACAATCATCAAATCATAACCATCACCTACCTAGAAACGTGATCCTTCCCTTTTCGAATTTGTTCTGTTTGTCCTTGGTCTACGATCAATCATAATGTAACACCCCGGAAATTCTACGACTTATGTTAGAGACTCACCTTATGAATAATGACTTAAAAATAGTCAAAATGATGTTTATAAACCTAAACTAATGTAACTGACTTGGTTTGGAAGAATAAAAGTCTAAACATCAAGAAACGATCACGACGTTCGGAAACTAGAGAAGAATGTGTTCTAGTGTGTCCCTAAGTTTTGGGCAGGTTTGGGAGTGTCGTATGATGGTATAATCTTGTAAAAAGAGTTAAAATGTGTAAATATATGTTTATAGGGTCAAAACATTCAAATACGACGCCCCGAAACCACCTTAAGGGGACCCCAACCTTGGACAAGCAAGCTGTCAAGGCAGCTTGCAAATTGCTCTTGAAGGGAACAAGGGCGCGTCGCGGACTTGCTCCCCCAAGGATCAAAAATTTTGGTCATGACGCGATCGTTTCACAGACTCTATTGTCTCAAAATTTAATTCCAAATATCTTCACGGAACAGCCCCGTGTCATGGACTTGTTTTGCGACGAAAATGCAGAAATTCAGAAATCTAATTTTACTTCATTAAAAAGTCCACTTATGTGAGGGGTATTTAGGGTACTTTAGGGAACGTGTATATAATGATTTTTATGTCAATTTACCTCACTTTATCACTCAAAACACAAAACCCCAAAGATCTAAACCTAAAGTTCCTCCTTCTCNCAACCAAGTCATGCCTAAGAATATATCAAACTCAGTCATATCCAAAATCACCAAATCAATCCAAGTTTGAAAACCCATAAACAAAATAGGACAAGCACGATAAACATAGGTGACTATGACAGACTTTCCAACTGGGGTAGAAACATAGATGGGGGCATCAAATATATCACAAATCATAGCAAATGTTGTGGCAAATCGCACGGACACATAAGAATAAGTAGAACCCGAATCAAATAACATATTAGCCATCCAGTCACAGACAAAAATAGTACATGTGATGATTGCATCAGACACCTCTGCCTCATTCTTTCTCAGAAAAGCGTAACACTGAGCCATATCATCATGACGGGCGACTTCACTGCCTGGATGCATTGTACATCTGCCTGCATAACCATTTCCCCTAACTCTGTGGCCTCGCTAATTTCCTCCTCGCCCACCTTGTGGACGCTCTCGACCATTATTACTATTCCCCATTGGTACCACTGTTCTAGTCTACGGCTGTATTAAATCTATCATACGCGGGTGGGGACAATCTCTTCTCATATGCCTAGGTTCTCCATAATTATAGCAAGTACGATCGAAGAATGGCCTACTACCCATCGAAGGCGCGACTCCCTGGCTATCCCGAATTGATGAGGTGGAGTTCCCTATTAATTACCTGTAGAGGCAGGCATAGCAGACTGAATTGGCCTGGCTGGAAGTGTTGGCGTCCCGAAACCTCTGTCATAAGATCTGTGAAAGTTGCCTGAATTTTTGGCTTTCTTGGCCAATGCTTTGGCCTGACTGTCTCGCCTCACCCCCTCTACTTTCTCAACAAAGTCTGTCACCTCATTAAAGCTCCTCCCTGCAGAGGTCATATGAACAGATAATACATGCAACTCAGAATTTATTCCCTTAATAAATAAACAGATCTTCTCTTCCTCAGTAATCACCAATTGCGTATCATATCTAGACAATGCATGAAACTTGGCCTCATAAACAGCCACACACATCCCACCTTGAGTTGCTTGAACAGAGGGAAGCGCTCTAGGACCAACCAAACCTTTCAAGAATGACATGATGTGCTGAGCTAACACTGGGTCTATGGGTGGAATATATGTTGTCTCATTTTGCACCTCTTCCTCTTGTCCAACCTCTTCAACATTTTCAACCTCAATATTCTTCTCTATCTCTTTAGGATGCACGAGTGGGGCCTCATTTCTGTGAGCATTTTTGACCGGTACTCCATCCCTAGTAGGCGCCACTCTTCCTTGAACTCTACCCCTAGCTCTTCGTCTACCCTTGCCTCGACCGTGACCTCTCGCTACAGATTCCTCAACTGGAGCATTGACGAGAGCTACGGGCCTGCCGCCGATGAACCTAGTGTTAACCATCTGCAGAGAGAAGAATAAAGAAGGTTAGATACCAATTTGAATCGACAAATACCAATTGGAATCAAGTTATAGCATGAAGGAGACAAGAGAAAATAGATAGATTTCCTAAAGTCCTATAACCTCTCAAAAAAAAGTACACACGTCTCCATACCATTCCGCAAGACCCTACTAGACTCATTTTGGTACATCGAGATCAATGAACCTGGGCTTTGATACGAACTTATCACGACCCGAACCATTGTGATTGTCACCCACACTAACACTCTGGTGGGAGAACCATTTATACTAATTAGCAAACCAACTTAAGCAACATACTAAAGCATTTAAAGTTACGAAGCAAGTTTAAATAACTAAATAATGAAGTTCCCATAAACTTCCAAAAGATCTAACAACGAATTTCGGAATTAGATGCCTAGAACCTGAAATCAATGTACCAAAACTCTAACAAGATCCATAAGTCTAAACAAGAAGGGTTACAACCCTAAACTACTGAAATAATAACTAACTAGAAAGTCCAAGTCCGAAATGTGGACATAGACAGAAAAAAACTCATGGCAGCCTGGAAGAACTGGCTCACCCTTGAATTTGATCGACGATCACTGATCTTCTAAATGAGGTATGTCAATAGTCACTTGAAGATGCTCTGTACTCAACAAAGAAAGAGAAAGTGCAGTATCAGTATACAACCACAGTGTACTGGTAGGATCACACGACCATCCCAGTAAGTGCAACATATATAAGTCATCACAACATAACAATAACATGCATACACCGAACATATACAATATCATCATCATTTATGAACAACATACAATTCACAATTCTCAAGATACACAATTATGTCAAGTCATTGGTCCTCTCATGGAACCCAAATCCAAACTCTTAGCATACCAAAACGTGGTACCCGATCGAAGGTTTATGTCAGAACATGGCAATGGATCCCATAATTATGCTAGAATGTGGCAATCGTTCCAAGTTAGTGTGTCGGAACGCAACACCCAATCCATTCAACAAGCCACAATTACAATCAGAAATACATTCTCATAATCATACAATCAAGTCACGATTCATGGAATTCATCATTTACTTATCTGATTTAGAACTAATGCGATCAATAATGCAACATTCGCATACATACACATATTATAATGAAGCAAGAACGAACATATATTACGCAATCATCAAATCATAACCATCACCTACCTAGAAACAAGCTTGAATCCACTAAGAAATGTGATCCTTCCCTTTTTGGATTTGTTCTGTTTGTCCTTGGTCTACGATCAATCATAATGTTACACCCCGGAAATTCTATGACTTATGTTAGAGACTCACCTTATGAATAATGACTTAAAAATAGTCAAAATGATGTTTATAAACCTAAACTAATGTAACTGACTTGGTTTGGAAGAATAAAAGTCTAAACATCAAGAAACGATCACGACGTTCGGAAACTAGAGAAGAATGTGTTCTAGTGTGTCCCTAAGTTTTGGGCAGGTTTGGGAGTGTCGTATGATGGTATAATCTTGTAAAAAGAGTTAAAATGTGTAAATATATGTTTATAGGGTCAAAACATTCAAATACGACGCCCCGAAACCACCTTAAGGGGACCCCAACCTTGGACAAGCAAGCTGTCAAGGCAGCTTGCAAATTGCTCTTGAAGGGAACAAGGGCGCGTCGCGGACTTGCTCCCCCAAGGATCAAAAATTTTGGTCATGACGCGATCGTTTCACAGACTCTATTGTCTCAAAATTTAATTCCAAATATCTTCACGGAACAGCCCCGTGTCATGGACTTGTTTTGCGACGAAAATGCAGAAATTCAGAAATCTAATTTTACTTCATTAAAAAGTCCACTTATGTGAGGGGTATTTAGGGTACTTTAGGGAACGTGTATATAATGATTTTTATGTCAATTTACCTCACTTTATCACTCAAAACACAAAACCCCAAAGATCTAAACCTAAAGTTCCTCCTTCTCTCTACTCTTTCTCTTTTCTCAAGAACTCCATTGAAGAAGATTGGAGCTTCAAGAAGAAGACCAACTCTCCAAGGTTTCAACTCAGATTTTCTTGTTTAATTCATCAATAAGGTATGGTTCCTTATCACTCTTGGGATTCCTTTCCCCAAGAGGCCCCTTCAAGATGAATTTCAAAATATCCAAATTTCAGGTTTCAATCCAAAAATGTGGGTCTTCTTTCTAAAGTGAAATTGATGTTATAAACTGAATTGTATTGATGTTATATGAACAATTATGAATGAATTTAGGTTGTATCGGTGGTTTCTTGAAGAATTCCCCATGAGACCCATGTTTCTCCTTTTTTTCCTAATTCTAACCCTAGTTTGTGTTGGATATTGAATGAAGGCTAAGAATTGAATGTGATGTTATGTAATTCATGTTTGTATGATGATTCTACCCTAGGTTATGTATAATTTCTATGAAATTAGGGTTGAGTCTTTGAATGAAGACTTGAAGGCTATGAAAGGAATATGTCAATTGCTTATTTTAATGATTGATTATGTTATTGCTTCATGAATTTCCTTGCATTATGTATTGGTTATGAATTTCTTGGAAATTGAAGTATGGATGTTCCACGAAGGGCAAGAAGGTATGAAGGTTGGTTCTTCTTTGAACTCAAGTATAAAAGGTGAATTACTTAGATTGTAATGATGATATACCTAATGTGCTATTGTGTTGTTGATGCCCTAGTTTCCTCTTCCTTAACCCTCTACACTTGAATTAGCTATGAAGTATGTATGTATATTATGCGATGATTGCTAGATGATCGAAAGGTAGTTCTCATGATTGTAGTGTAATGTAAAGTGAAACGTTTACTCACTTGCTAAGTGTCTCTAAAGTGAAAGGATTATTACTCACTTATGAACACATATGAGCTATTATGGTAAGATGTCTACATAAGAGTCTAAGAAAGGCTAATGTGAACTTATGTGATGACTAAAGATGATTACTAAAGGGAATTAGATGCTTAGCACCGAAAGGGCATGTAAATGAGATGGGGGTCTTACGTTTTGTAAGTCATGCTCCCCGCATGGGTTTCCTCACGTTTAGCTAGTCCGGATTACCTACAGTATGTGTTGTCTCATGAGATGGAAACCCTTACATTTAGTAAGTTAGGGTTTCTAGAAGCAATCTCCTTGACCCTTAACTATGTGCTCACATAGGACTCTAGCTTAGTGGATCCACCTAGATAGCTATGTACAAATGGTTACACCTTAGGCAAGTGTCAACCCTCTCTTTTCGGTGTGGGAGTAGAACACCGGATTCCATGTAGCTCTCATGGTCTATGTCGGTTATTGCAATATTTCCCTAATGTTAAAGTAAATTAAGGTATGAAAGGTGTGAACTCTTACTAGGGCTTTCTTAAGGGTTTATACATAGTGTAAGGGAGGCTATGGGACTTTTCTTGCACATTGCACTTGTGGGATCCTAAGAGATGGTTGTAGTAGTGTTCTCTTCTGATTATGATGATTATGATGATTATGACTTATGTATGTTGAAGCTATGTTATTTATGATCATTATGAATATGGTAAGTTATGATGAAATATGATCTTATTAATGTATGCATGATGTAGGTTGCTTAATGTGATACTTGGCTTTGAATAGGGTTATGGGGTTCTATTCTTTGCATTGCACTAGCATTGCTTGGGTTGTCTACATGTTGGGATGATATTATGTTGGTTTGGACTATGATACTTAATTTGTGTGCATAATGGATTTAATTGGCAAAAAGCATGTTTTGAATTAAATGTCCATTTTTCCATGTTTCAATGGTTTTTATGCATAGTAGCCATACTTTGTACGTGTGTGGTACTAACCCATATTTTATCCTTTTCCAAAACATTTAGGTTCGGGTCATTGAGGATTCAAGCTTACTTCTCAAGACACTTGGAGTTGCTTCCCCAAGTTGGTGAGTCCTCAAGTCCGAGGACAAGACCCTACGATCTAGCTTCTATGTTTAGTTCTTTCCTTATGTTGAAAGACATTGTTGTACTTCCTATTTTCAAGACTTCTTATATATGTAAGGGCTAAGTCCTATTTTCGATACTTCTATGTCTAGATGGTGCATTGTGATGAAGTTAGATTCTATTTTTCATATATGAAGTGAAGTTGAACTTCCAAAGTGAAAGTTTTAAATTTTCCGTGATTTTATTCTATGATACATGTTATGATGAATGCTAAGGGCTTGTATAAGACATCTTCAAGGTCGAATACGCCGGTAACAACTAGGGGGTGCTCTCAGGTCGTTACAAACTTGGTATCAGAGCATAAGGTTGAGAATGATGTAGGATTCATGTCACAAGATACCACATCGAGTAGAGTCTTTTTTATGGGTGTGAAGCGCTCCACACTTATGAATGAGAGGCAATGAGATGTTTAGGAACTTTCACTCTTTTGTTATTCCATAGTCGTTCCTAAGAGTCTTAACTCTATTTAGTCCTTTTCTTCTAATCCTGCTCTTGTGCTTATAGGCAATGAATACAAGAAGGAACAATGCAAGAAAGGCCGATGAGGAGAATGTGAATGAGGCGGTTCCCCCTCAAGCTCCTCAAAACCCTCAAGTTCCTATTGAAGAAGGGGCTTTGTCTAATGTTGAGCTAAGGTCGGCTATTCATAGTTTGACTCAAGTGTTGGCCACTCAAGTTGCAAGGGATGCTAGGGTGCAATTGAACCCCAATGCTAGCACTACCGCTTCTAGGATAAGGGATTTCACAAGGATGAATCCCCCTACTTTCTTTGTCTCCAAAGTGGAAAAAGATCCACAAGGGTTCATTGATGAAGTGTTTAAGGTTCTAGAGGCTATGGGTGTGTCTTCTCAAGAAAAGGCGGAGTTAGCCGCCTATCAACTCAAGGATGTGGCACAAGTATGGTATGAACAATGGAAGGAGGGGAGACCTATTATAGAGGGTCCAATAAGTTGGGCTACATTCAAGATGACTTTTCTTGATAGGTTTTTCACCTTGGAACTATGGGAGAGGAAAATGCAAGAATTCATCAACCTCCGTCAAGGGGTTATGATTGTGAAGGAGTATGGCCTCAAGTTCACTCAATTGTCTAAGCATGCTCCTACTTTGGTGTCGGACTCTAGAGCTACAATGAACAAATTTGTTATGGGTGTACCCGATCTTGTGTTAATGAATGTAGGTTGGCTATGCTAATCCCAAGCATGGACATTTCTCGCCTTATGGTTCATGCCAGGCAAATTGAGGAGCAAAAGCTTAAGCGAGTTGGTAGAGAATTGAAGAGGTCAAGGGTCAATGATGGAAGTACTTCTAAGGTTAGATTTGAAATCCAAGATAAGCCAAAGTTCAAAAAGAGGTTTTCCAACCAAGGTACTCCTAACACTCCAAGGGTCAACAAAGGTAAAATGTCTACCCCCAAGCCTCCAGAAGCAAGAGGTGGTGGTCCTTATGTTGAGAAGCCTATTTGTGCAAAGGTTGGTCGAAAATATGAAGGCAAGTGCCTAGTTGGCACGGGTAATTGCTATGGGTAAGAGCGGCCACATGAGGAGGGACTGCACTATGCTAAAGGCTTAAGGAAGGGAAAATGCTCAAGCACAAGCAAGTGGCTCAAATCCCGATGCTCCTAAGAAGAATCACTTCTATGCTCTCCAATCCTGAGGTGATCAAGAGAGCTCTCCGGATGTTGTGACCAGTATGTTGCAAGTAATTTCAATAAATGTTTATGCATTGTTGGATCCCGGAGCCACTTTGTCCTTTGTAACCCCTTTAGTGGCTGTGAAGTTTAATATGCTTCCTAATGGGTGATTCCATAGTCGCTAAAAGAGTCTATAGGGGTTGTCCCATATCATTGCCCATTAGAGTCACTTTGGTTGATTTGGTGGAACTTGATATGTTAGACTTTGATGTTATATTGGGGATGGATTGGCTTCATGCGTGTTTTGCGTCCATAGATTGTAGGACCCAAATTGTGAAGTTTCAATTTCCTAATGAACTCATTTTAGAATGGAAGGGAGGAAATTATGTTCCTAGGGGAAGGATCATTTCATGTCTAAAAGCTTTTAAGTTGATTTCTAAGGGTTGTCTCTATCATATTGTGAGGGTCAAGGATCTTGAGTCCGAGATTCCTCCTTTGGAGTCAGTCCCCATAGTGAAGGATTTTCCGAAAGTCTTTCTGGATGACTTACCCGGGATTTCTCCCGAATGGGAAATAGATTTCGGCATAGATTTATTGTCGGATACACAACCCATTTCAATCCCCCCTTACCAGATGGCCCCGAGGGAGTTGAAGGAATTAAAAGCTCAACTCAAAGATTTATTGGATAAGGGTTTCATCCAACCTAGTATATCCCCTTGGGGTGCACCGATGTTATTTGTGAAGAAGAAGGATGGATCTCTTCGTATGTGTATTGATTACCGACAGTTAAATAAGGTGACCATTAAGAACAAGTATCCACTCCCTAGGATTGATGAATTATTTGATCAACTTCAAGGAGTGAATTACTTTCAAAATTTGATTTGAGGTCGGGTTATCACCAACTTAGGGTTAGAGGTGTTGATGTTCCGAAAACAACATTCCGAACAAGATATGGTCATTTTGAGTTCTTAGTGATGTCCTTTGGTCTTATAAATGCCCCGGCGACTTTCATGGATCTTATGAATCGTGTATTTAGAAACTTTCTAGACTCATTTCTTATTTTCTTTATTGATGACATCTTGATATACTCTAAATGTGAGGATGATCACATGAATCATTTGAGGATAGTATTGCAAGCCCTCAAAGATCACCAACTCTATGCTAAGTTTAGCAAGTGCGAGTTTTGGCTAAGATCGGTTGCTTTCCTTGGCCACATTGTTTCTAGTGAGGGTATAGAAGTTGATCTAAAGAAAATCGATGTGGTTAAAAGTTGGCCTAGACCTTTGAATACTTCCGACATCCAAAGCTTTTTGGGTTTGGCCGGTTACTACCGGAGGTTTGCTGAGGGATTTTCATCAATTGCATCTCCATTAACGGCCTTAACTCAAAAGAATTCCAAGTTCGAATGGTCGGAATCTTGTGAAAAGAGCTTCTAATTGTTGAAAGATAAGCTCACCTCCGCTCCGGTTTTGACCTTACCGGAAGGCACCGAAGGGTTTGTAGTATATTATGACGTTTCCCGAGTAGGTTTGGGTTGTTTCCTCATGAAACATGGTAAGGTTATAGCTTATGCCTCAAGACAACTCAAGGTGCATGAGAAGAATTATCCAACTCATGACCTTGAGCTAGCGGCCGTAGTCTTTGCTTTAAAGATTTGGAGACACTATCTCTATGGGGTACATGTGGATGTGTTTACCGACCACAAGAGTCTTCTATATGCTTTTATCTAAAAAGAATTGAATCTCCGACAAAGGAGGTGGTTGGAACTCTTAAAAGATTATGATATGAGTGTCCTTTAGCACCCCAAAAAAGCAAACGTGGTTGCGGATGCTTTGAGTCGTATATCTATGGGTAGTGTTCATATGTGGAAGAATAGAAAAGGGAGTTAGCCCGTGATGTACATAGGCTAGCCCGGTTGGGTGTCCGACTTGAAGATTCCCAAAAGGAGGTGTCATGGTCCGTCATAATTCTGAGTCATCGGTTGTTGTGGAAGTGAAGTATAAGCAACATTTTGACCCTATTTTGATGGAACTAAAAGAGTCGGTTCTCAACAAAGCAATAGGAACTTTCTCTTAAGAAGAAGATGGGGTGCTTAGGCACCAAAGAAGATTATGTGTGCCGGATGTTGATGACCTAAGAGAAACAATCTTAGAGGAGGCCCATGGGTCTCGATACTCCATCCATCCGGGAGCCACCAAAATGTATCGCGACTTCCGTGAGATTTATTGGTGGAATGGAATGAAAAGAGACATAGCAGATTTTGTGGCTAGGTACTCAAATTGCCAACAAGTCAAAGTCGAGCACCAAGGACTGAGAGGTCTAAATCAAGATATTGATACTCCCACCTTGGAAGTGGGAAGAGATCAATATGGACTTCGTGGTAGGTTTGCCTCGAACCCGTAAGCAACATGATTTCATTTGGGCCATTGTGGATAGATTGACTAAATCAGCCCATTTCCTTCCCGTCAAGGTTTCTTATTCAGCAGAAGATTATGCTAAGTTGTACATTAAGGATATTGTGAAATTGCATGGGGCCCCATTGTCAATTATTTCGGATAGAGGTGCCCAATTTACTTCCCATTTTTGGAGGTCTTTCCAAAGTGGGCTTGGTACTCAAGTGAAACTTAGTACCGCATTTCAACCTCAAACGGATGGTCAAGCGGAACGCACCATCCAAACCCTAGAGGACATGTTGAGAGCGTGTGTCATAGACTTCAAAGGTAATTGGGATGATCACCTACCTCTAATAGAATTTTCCTACAACAATAGCTACCACTCAAGTATAGCTATGGCACCCTTTGAAGCACTTTATGGTAGAAGGTGTCGATCTCCGGTTGGGTGGTTTGAAGTAGGTGAATTTGCTCTTCTTGGTTCCGAGGTAGTCTATGAAGCTACGGAAAATGTTTGACTTATAAAGGATAGGTTGGAAACGGCTCATAGTCGGCTAAAGTCTTCTGCAAATAATAGAAAGAGAGATCTTGAATTTGAAGTAGGTGATTGGGTCTACTTGAAGATCTCACCCATGAAAGGGGTGATGAGGTTTGGTAAGAAGGGGAAACTTAGCCCCCGGTATGTTGGGCCTTATGAGATCTTGAAACATGTCAGAAAGGTCGCTTATGAGTTGAAATTACCCATTGAATTGCCCCCGGTTCACCCGGTGTTCCATATTTCTAGGTTAAAGAAGTGAATAGGTGACCCGGTATCCATTCTCCGTCTAGAAGGTTTATGGGTGAATGAGAACCTTTCTTATGACGAGGTTCCGATTGAAATCCTAGATCGTCAAGTTAAGAAGATGAGGAATAAAGAGGTTGCCTCCGTAAAAGTCCTGGAGAAACCACCTAGTTGAGGGTGCATTATGGGAGGCCGAGGCCGACATGAAGTCCCGCTACCCTCATCTTTTTCCCCCTACTCCTAGCCATAGTTGAGGTTAGTAGTCTCTCTTAATTTGGTATACATTGAAAAAAAAAATCATGTGTGTTGATGATTATGACATGATTTCCTGATATGTGCATATTTTTTGTGAAAATTCATGCTTAAAGTTGTATTTTGAGCTTTTATGAATTTTGTTTCTCATGGTTGATATTGCACCCATAGATGTTGTGTGATGTTGTCTTCATGAGAGATGTAATAAGCATACTTGATGTTGTCTTGTTAAATAAATGTCTTGTTAATTGCTTAATATATATGTTTATGCTCATTGAATATGGAAAAGATAGTTCCTCCTATACATATATGAAGTAAAGAGTTTTGAGCATAGTGATGTTGTGGATTAAATTCCTATATGATATGATGATTTGATATTGTTGATGTGACTGGTTGTTGTGCTGGTAGTTTGAGTCATTGTCTCCCTAGAAAGAAGTGCAAGTAGCATTCGGGGATGAATGTTCCTAAGGGGGGGAAATTTTAACACCCGGAAATTCTATGACTTATGTTAGAGCCTCACCTTATTAATAATGACTTAAAAATAGTCAAAATGATGTTTATAAACCTAAACTAATGTAATTGACTTGGTAATGAAGAGTAAAAGTCTAAACGTCAAGAAACGACCACGACGTCCGGAAACTAGAGAAGAATGTGTTCTAGTGTGTACTTAGGTTTTGAGCAGGTTTGGGAGTGTCGTATGATGGTATAATCTTGTAAAAGGAGTTAAAATGGGTAAATATATGTTTATTGGGTCAAAACATTCGAATACAATGCCCCGGGACCACCCTAAGGGGACCCAAGGGGGACCCCAAACTTGGACAAGCAAGCTGCCAAGGCAGCTTGCAAATTGATCTTGGAGGGAACAAGGGTGCATCGCGGACTTGCTCCCCCAACGAGAAAAAAGGTTTGTTCGCGATTCGGTCGTGTCGCGGACTCTACTGTCTCGAAATTTAATTCCAAATATCTTCAGGGAACAGCTCCGCGTCGCGGACTTGATCCGCGACGAAAATGCAGAAATTCAGAAATCTATTTTTACTTCATTAAAGAATTCACTTAAGTGATTGGTATTTAGGGTACTTTAGGGGACGTGTATATAATGATTTTTATGTCAATTTACCTCACTTTTATCACTCAAAACACAAAACCCCAAAGATCTAAACCTAAAGTTCCTCCTTCTCTTTACTCTTTCTCTCTTCTCAAGAACTCCATTGAAGAAGATTGGAACTTCAAGAAGAAGACCAACTCTCCAAGGTTTCAAATCGGATTTTCGTGGTTAATTCGTCAATAAGGTATGGTTGCTTATCACTCTTGGGATTCCTTTCCCCAAGAGGCCCCTTCAAGATGAATTTCAAAATCTCCAAATTCTAGGTTTCAATCCAAAAACGTGGGTCTTCTTTCTAAAGTGAAATTGATGTTATAAACTGACTTTGATTGATGTTATATGAACAATTATG
>NC_064292.1:33206592-33283968 GCF_019186545.1 Solanum stenotomum
CAACATTATTCCTACATCTTAATCAATAATACACAATCTTTTGAGCTCTTGTCGACATCCATTCCCACAAGCTTATCACCCATTCCCACAAGTTGATCATCATTCCATAAGATTCATTTTGTTCTTCAAGTAAAGCTAAAGAATGAATAAAATAAGTATTGACAACATAACAATTTAAAAGACTAATGTAATCATTTGTCCAAAGTCTTACAATGGTTCTATTTATAGGAATATAATATGAATAACAAATAATTTCATGAATATGACTATTAATTATTTTAGAGGTTATCATAATAAAAATTATGGGAGCAATGAAAATAGTGACCATTAAGTTTTTCATTAAGGAATATGAAAGAACAATTAATTGATATATTTATTATTTTTTGATAAAAAAAATAGAAAGTGTCACAATCCAGACCATCGTGATTGGCACCCACACTATTCCTACTGTGGGAGAACCACTACTACAACCCAAATCAAGCAACTAAACAAAAAACTAAGGCATTTAAGTATACAAAACAAGTTAAATACTATGGAAAGATATAGGGAGTTTCCATAAACTCCAACAAAAGTCTAACAACGAACTAAACAATGCGGAAGAAATAACCTAGAACCTGAAAGTCAATGTACCAAAACATCTAACAATGAACCAAGTCTAAACAAGAAGGGATACAACCCCAACTAATGTACTAATAACTAATAGAACTGTCTAAGTCCAAAATGTGGACTTAGACAAAAGGAGAACTCATGGCAGCCCCGAAGAATTGGCTCACCCTTGAATTCGAATGACGATCACTGATCTTCTAAGCGAGGTATGTCAATATCCGCTGAAAAATGCCTTGTACTCAACAAAAATAAGAGCAAGTGTAGTATCAGTACGCAACCACAGTGTACTAGTAGGATCACGCAGCTATCCCACTAAGTGTAACATAAGAAAGTCAATACAACATTATAAACATGCAAAATATCGAACATAAACAATATGGATTATCAGATGCTCAATAATATACACAATTATGACAAGTCATTGGTCCTCTCATGGAACCCAAACCCAAACAGTTAGCATACCAGAACGTGGTACCCGATCCAATGTGTATGCCGGAAAGTGGCAACCGATTCGATAATTATGCCGGAACGTGGTAACCGATCCCATTCAACACACCACAATCACAATCACAAGTATCTTCTCAAGTCCATACAAATAAGTCATGATTCATGGCATTCATCATTCATCCATCTCATTTACAACAAGTGTGATCAACAATGCAACATTCGCATACATGCAGGTATCATAGTGAGGCAAGAACAAACATACATTACACAATTATAGAATAACAACCATCACCTACCTCGAAACAAGCTTGAAACCCTAAGAAACTTGATCCTTTCGTTTTCGGATTCGTTCCGCTTGTTCTTTGTCTATAAACAATCAATACAATACGGGAATCAATAAACAATCACTAATTATCAAATTGCTAACAATTCTATGAACCCTAGATCGTACCCATGATTCCAAGCATTCAAATTAGGGTTGTTTTCACCATAAATTCAAGACCAAAACCCTCCCCCATTGATAATGAACCATTAGGTTACGTTCTATGGATCGAAAAATGGATTAGGGGAGTTAAAATCTTACCTTTAGCCTCAAGAATGGTGAAAAATGATCAAGAACTCATATGGGGTCATTGCTTAGCTCTCAAAGTCAAAAAGTACAGAATAAAACATTTTTGGGGTTTATTTACAACCTTACGTCACGTCGAACCCGCCATAGCATCCCCCACCGCGTTGCAGCGGCCCAGCCCTTGCGGCAAAAATCCCACCCCAACGGCTTGCATGAAACCAGTGAGTTATTTTAATAATTCCAAGACTCCTATTTCACAACACACATCTAACCAACGACATTCATAAAATACCTTTCACGCTAAGATCGATTCCGAGAGTTCTACTCGCCCGAATTCAATTTCGTATAGTCGTACGGATTCTATAACGAGTTATCTAACTACTCATGTAATCAAAATCATAATTAACTCACCCGATTGTTACCATATTTACCTACACCTTAAAGACTCTGATTTCGTCCAAATCTTGACCAAGTTGGAAAAAATCCAAATACTCTGAAAAAGTTTTCCGGTACCAAATTTTCCCCATTAGCATTTCTATAACGACGGGAACATGTCGTTACAATAGATATTAATTTGCCCATCACTCATCCCCGAGTGACAAAACTTAGGATAAAATAGGCTAAGGAAAGAATGAAGTAGTACCTAAATCGACGAACCATTGGGGATACTTGTCTCGCATGTCCCTCTCGGTCTTCCAAGTAGCTTCCTCAACTAGACGATGCTTCCATTGAACTTTCACAGACTTATTCGCATTGGTCCTCAACTTACGCACATCACGATCAAGAATTGCAATCAGTTCCTTCTCATATTGGAGGTCTTTATTTAACACAATTGAGTCCCATTTAATGATTTAATCCCCGTCACCATGATATTTCATCAACATGGACTCATGAAACACTAGATAAACTCTCGATAGATTAGGAGGTAAAGTCAATCTATACGCTATCGGTCCCACACATTCAAGAACCTCAAAGGGACCAATGTATCGCGGACTTAGCTTGCCCTTCTTGCCAAATCTCATCACCTCTTTTATGGGTGATACCTTAAGAAGAACATTCTCACCGGATTAAAACGCCATGTCTCTCACCTTATGATCTGCATACTTCTCTGTCTACTCTGGGCTAGAAGCTTAGTTTTAATACTCCTTACCTTACTTGAGCATCTTTCACTAAATCAACCCCTAAAGGTTTCACATCCCCAGCCTTGAACCATTTTATGGGTGATCTACATCCCCTCCCATAGAGTGCCTTAAATGGTGTCATATCTATGTTGGAGTGATAACTATTATTATAGGAGAATTCACACAAAGGTAGGAACTTATCCCAATGTCCTCCAAAGTCAATCACACATGCCCTCAACATGTCTTCTAACACTTGAATAGTCCTCTCTAATTGCCCGTCTTTCTGTTGATGGAAGGTTGTACTAAAAGTTAGTTGTGTGCACAATTCGTCATGTAATTTCCTCCAAAACTTGGATGTGAATTGGGTACCACGGTCTGAGATGATAGAGAGGGGCACCCCATGCAACCTCACTATCTCTTTCATATACACCTTAGCCAATTGTACAACATTATTATCTATTTTTACCGGAATAAATGGGCTGACTTAGTCAATCTATCAACCACTACCCAAATAGAATCAAACTTCCCCAAAGTCTTGGGAAGACCAATCATAAAATCCATGGCTATTCTTTCCCACTTCCTTTCCGAGATTGGCATTCTTTGAAGCAAACATGCAGGCCTTTGATGTTCATACTTCACTTGTTGACAATTTTGACACTTCGCCACAAACTCCACTATAACCTTCTCCATGCCCGGCCTCAATAAATTCGCTTCAAATCTCGATACATCTTTTCACCCGGATGAATAGAATATCACAAACCATGAGACTCTGCCAATAATTTGCCAATCAAGTCATCTACTCTAGGAACACATATTCTCCCTTTAAAATTAAGCACACCATCCATATTAGGAGTGGTCTCTTATGCCTTACCATTCGTATTCTTCTTTCTAAGCTCCTCCAAATTCTCATCCTCAAATTGTTTAGCCTTGATCTCCTTAATGAATGTGGCCCTTACTTCGATGCTAGCTAACACCCCACCTTTTTTTGAGTTGCCCAACTGCATGAACTTAGAATCTAAGGTCTAAATTTCCTTACCCAAAGGTCGCTTAGTTACACTCAAGCAAGCTAAACTACCCATACTCACCGCTCTCCTACTCAAACTATTTTTCCACTACATTAACCTTGCTCGGATGGTATTGAATGGTCACATCATAATCCTTGAGTAACTCCATCCACCTTCGCTGTCTCAAATTCAGATCCTTTTGAGTGAACACAAGTTGCAAACTACGATGATCAGTAAACACTTCACACTTAACACCATAGAGGTAATGCTGCCAGATCTTAAGAGTAAACACTACCGCTGCCAACTCCAAATCATGTGTTGGATAATTCCTCTTACGCACATTTAATTAACGTGAGGCATAAGATATAACATTCTTATCCTGCATCAACACAACACCCAACCAGAATGTGAAGCAGCACAATAAACAATAAAATCTTTACCTTCCACCGATAATGTTAGGATAGGTGCGGTGGTCAAGGGAGTCTTGAGCTTTCGAAAGCTCTCCTCACATCTTTTAGTCCATTCAAAAGGTACCGCTTTTTTTGCCAAACTAGTCAAGTGAGTGGCAATAGAAGCAAAGTTCTTCACAAATAAACGATAGTAGCTAGCGAGCCCTATAAAACTCTTAACTTCTGCCATAGAGCTAGGCCCAACCCAATTCTTAACTGCCTCAATCTTTTGAGGATCTACCATTACGCCTTCTTTTGAAACAACATGTCCCAAAAATGCTACCGAAGTCAACCAAAATTCACACTTAGAAAATTTACCATACAACCTTTATTTCCCAAGAACACCCAAAACAATACGAAGATGGTTGGCATGCTCTTCCTCACTTTTTGAATAGACCAAAATGTCATCAATAAAGACTATGACGAAAGAATCAAGAAATGGCTTGAACACCCCATTCATTAAACTCATAAAAGTTGCAGGTGCATTGGTCAAACCAAAAGACAACCAAAAACTCATAGTGCCCATAGCGGGTTCTAAACGCCGTCTTNACCATGAGACTCTGCCAACAATTTGTCAATCAAGTCATCTACTCTAGGAACACATATTCTCCCTTTAAAATTGAGCACACCATCCGTATTAAGAGTTGTCTCTTGTGCCTTACCATTCATATTCTTCTTTCTAAGCTCCTCCAAATTCTCATCCTCAAATTGTTTGGCCTT
Source organism: Solanum stenotomum (assembly GCF_019186545.1). NCBI lineage: Eukaryota > Viridiplantae > Streptophyta > Magnoliopsida > Solanales > Solanaceae > Solanum > Solanum stenotomum. The sequence goes on from NC_064292.1 coordinate 33,211,508, forward strand.
GATCTCCTCAATGAATATGGCCCTTACTTCGATGCTAGCTAACACCCCACCTCTTTTTGAGATGCCCAACTGCATGAACTTAGACTCTAAGGTCTAAATTTCCTTACCCAAAGGTCGCTTAGTTACACTCAAGCAAGATAAACTACCCATACTCACCACTCTCCTACTCAAACTATTTTTCCACTACATTAGCCTTGCTCGGATGGTATTGAATGGTCACATCATAATCCTTGAGTAACTCCATCCACCTTCGCTGTCTCAAAATCAGATCCTTTTGAGTGAACACATGCTGCAAACTACGATGATCAGTAAACACTTCTCACTTAACACGATAGAGGTAATGCCGCCAGATCTTAAAAGCAAACACTACCGCTGCCAACTCCAAATCATGTGTTGGATAATTCCTCTCACGCACATTTAATTAACGTGAGGCATAAGATATAACATTCTTATCCTGCATTAACACAACACCAAACCAGAATGTGAAGCAGCACAATAAACAATAAAATATTTACCTTCCACCGGTAATGCTAGGATAGGTGCGGTGGTCAAGGGAGTCTTGAGCTTTCGAAATCTCTCCTCACATCTTTTAGTCCATTCAAAGGGTACCTCTTTTTTCGCCAAACTAGTCAAGTGAGTGGCAATAGAAGCAAAGTTCTTCACAAATCAACGATAGTAGCTAGCGAGCCCCATAAAACTCTTAACTTCTGTCATAGAGCTAGGCCCAACCCAATTCTTAACTGCCTCAATCTTTTGAGGATCTACCATTACGCCTTCTTTTGAAACAACATGTCCCAAAAATGCTACCGAAGTCAACCAAAATTCACACTTAGAAAATTTAGCATACAACCTTTATTTTCCAAGAACGCCCAAAACAATACGAAGATGGTTGGCATGCCCTTCCTCACTTTTTGAATAGACCAAAATGTCATCAATAAAGACTATGATGAAAGAATCAAGAAATGGCTTGAACACCCCATTCATTAAACTCATAAAATTTGCAGGTGCATTGGTCAAATCAAAAGACAACCAAAAACTCATAGTGCCCATAGCGGGTTCTAAACGCCGTCTTGGGAACATCCTCAAGCCTAATTTTCAATTGATGGTTTCCAGACCTTAGATCAATCTTAGAGAAAACTAATGCACCTTGCAATTGGTAAAAAAAATATGTATTCGAAGCAATGGATACTAATTTCAAATAGTGACCATATTCAATTGCCGGTAATCTATATACATTCTCATACTACCATCCTTTTTCTTAACAAACAAAACTGAAGCACCCCATGGGGAAGCACTAGGACGAATAAAACCCTTATCAAGAAGCTCTTAGATTTGAGTCTTAAACTCTCTTAATTCTGCCGGAGCCATGCGATATGTAGGGATGAGTACCGGGCTCTAAATCAATGCAAAAATCTATATTTCTATCCGGAGGCATACCAGACAAGTCATTAGGAAAAACTTCTTTGAATTCTGAAACCACAAGAATCGACCCAATGGATGGAGCCTCAATCTCAACATCCCTAATATGAGCTAAATAAGAAAAACAACCCTACTCTACCAGTTTACTAGCCCGAATAGAGGATATGATCTTGACTTGCTTAGGCTTGTACACCCCTTCCCACTATAACTTTTTCCTTCCAAAAATTTCTAGAGTTACAAACTTAGTATTACAATTAAGCACGACATAATAGGAGGACAACCAAGTCATGCCAAAGATTATATCAAAGTCAGTCATATCCAAAATCACCAAATCAGCCTAAGTCTAAAAAACCATAAACAAAATAGGACAAGCACGATAAACATGGGTTACTATGATTGACTCTACAACCGGGGTAGAAACATGCATATGGGCATCAAGTATATCACAAATCAGAGCAAATTTTAAGGAAAATTGTACGGATACATAAGAATAAGTAGAACCTGGATCAAATAACACATTAACCACCTGGTCACAAATAAGAATAGTACTTGTGATCACTGCATCAGACGGCTCTGCCTCATTCTTGCCCGGAAAACCATAACCCTGAGCCCTATCATCTTTTTGAGCCACTTCCCTGCCTGGTTGCACATTACCCCTGCCTGCATTACCATTTCCTCTACCTCCACGACCTCGTTGATTACCTCCTTACCCACCTTGTGGACATTCTCTACCATTATTACCATACCCTGTGGGTATCACTGCTCTAGACTACTGTTGCGCTGAATCTAACACACATAGGTGGGGACAATCTCTCCTCATATGCCTAGCTTCACCACAATTGTAATAGGTACGATCAAAGGATAGCTTGCTGCCCGCTGAAGGTGAGGCACCCTGGATATCCTAAATAGAATTATAAGGTGGAGTTCTCGAGTAATTGCCTATAGAGGCGGGCATAGCAGACTGAATTAGCTTGGCTGCAAGTGTTGGCCTTTCGGACCCCTTGGAATAAGAACCTTGAAAGTTACCCGAGTTCTTGGCCCTTTTTTCCAATGCCTTAGTGTAACGACCGGGTTTCGTCGTTATAGAAATGCCAACGGGGGAAAAATTAGGGCCAGAAAAACATTTTCCTAGTACTTGAATTTTCCCAACCTTGTCTAGATTTGGATGAAATTGGAGTCCTTGAGGTGTGGGGAAATCTAGTAACAATTGGGTGGAGTAATTATAGTTTTGATTGCATGAGTGGTTAGACAACTTGTTAAGAAATCCACACAACTTTACGAAATTGAATTCGGGCATGTAGAACTCCTGGAATCGATCTTAGCATGATGGGTATTTCTTGATCGTCGTGGGTTAGAGGTGTGTAGTGAAATGGGATTTAGGAATTTCATCAGTTGACTCTCTGGTTCCGTTTGTACCGCTTTGGCGGGAGTCTGGCCGCTCTGGCGGGGTCGCTACAATGGGATATGCGGCGCTATGGCGGGTACGATGGGACTTAAAATCATAGAAAAGGATGGATAGCTCACTGGTTCGAAAATGCCGCTCTGGCAGGACATGATGTCACTCTGGCGTCACTGCTACAGCGGGATGAGGGTCGATGTGGCAGGCCACTCGTGACTTAATGTCGTTAATAAACCCCTAAACGACCTTATTTGGCACTTTTCAACTTTTAGAGGTAAGAAACGAACCCCAGACAATTTCTGCTCATTTTTCACCATTCTTGAGCCTAAAGGTAAGCTTCTAACTCCCAGAATCCGTTTTTGATCCGTAGAACATAATAGAATGGCTGAACATTGATTAGGGAGGTTTTTGTTATAGATTCTATGGTGAAAACAACCCTAATTTGGGCAATTGGGATCATGGATTTGATCTGGAGTTTGTAGAATTATTAGTAATTCGGGTAATTAGTGATTGTTTGTTGATTCCTGTGTTATTGTGATTGTTTGTAGAACAAGAACAAGCAGAAAGAATCCGGAAAGGGAATGATCAAGTTTCTTGGGGTTTCAAGGTAGGTGATGGTTGTGATTCTATGTTTGTGTGATGTATGATTGTTCTTGCTTCATTTTGATACTTGTGTATGTATGAATGTTGCAATGTTGATCACACTTGTTGTAAATGAGATAGATGAATATCATTGCCATGAAATCGTGATATAAATGTATGATCGTGATGATGCACTTGTGATTGTGATTGTGGTGTGTGAATTGGATCGATTGCCACGTTCTGGCATAACTAACATGGATCGGTTGTCACGTTCTGGCATAAAAATAGGATCAGTTGCCACGTTTCGGCATAAATATGGGATCGGTTGCCACATTCTGGCATGCTAACTATTTGGGTTTGGGTTCCGTGAGAGGTCCAATGATTTGTGATAAATGTATATTGATGAGCGTGTTGATAATATTGTAGATGTTGATATATATGCATGTGATTATAATGTTGTTTGACTTGCTTATGTTACACTAGTGGGATAGCCGCGTGATCCTACTAGTACACTGTGGTTGTGTACTGATTCTGCACTTACTCTTATATTTGTTGAGTACATGACATCTTTAGGCGACTATTGACAGACCTCGCTTAGAAGATCAGTGATCGTCGCTTCGAATTCAAGGGTCAGCGAATTCTTCCGAGCTGCCATGAGATTCTCTTTCGTCTATGTCCATTATTTCCGGACATAAATATTTGTTCTAGTTAGTTGATTAGGTCATTAGTTGGGGATTTATCCCTTCTTGTTTAGACTTGGATCATTTGTTTAGATGTTTTGGTACATTGACTTTCAGTTTCTAGGTATTAAATTTCCAAATTTGTTATTTAATTAACTTGCTTATGTAACATAATTGCCTTAGTATTGTTTTAGTTGCTTAGATTGGGTGTAGTAGTAGTTCTCTCACCGGATGGTTAGTGTGGGTGCCAATCATGACGATCTGGGTCGTGACAAACCTTATATCAGAGCCTAGGTTTGTTAAACTCGATGTACCAAAACGAGTTCAATAGAGTCTCGTGGAATGGTACGGGGACGCCTTTACTTTTCTTCGAAAGGCTATGACTTTAGGATATCTCTATTTTTTCTTTTGTCTTCTTTCGTGCTATCACTTGATTCCAATTGGTATCTGGAGATTCAAATTGGTATCTAACCTCCTTCACCCTTCTGTTCGCAGATGGTTAATACTAGGTATAATGGTGTTAGGCCCGTAGCTCCTGTTAATGCTCCAGCTGATGAATCTACATCGAGAGGTCGTGGTTGAGGCAGAAGTAGAGGAAGAGCTAGGGGTAGAGGCCATGGAAATGAGGTACCGTGCATACTGAAAATGAGGTACCTGTTGAGAATTTTCATGTGAATCAGAACCCTCATGCGCATAATGAGGAGATAGCGGAGAATATGGATGTCGAGGATGTTGAAGAGATTGGACAAGAGGAAGAGGTACAGGCTGGAAATGTAGGCGTTCCTCCTTTGCATCCGGTGTTAGCTCAACAGATCATGTCCTTTTTGAAGGGGTTAACTGGCCCTGGAGTGCTTTCATCTGCCCAAGCAACTCAGGCTCCCACTAATCCCCCTGTTGCTAGCACTGCTCCCAAGACGGGTAGAATGGCATGTAATTATGCTTTCTTCCGTCCTCTGTTGGGTTCTGTTATGACTGGGAATAAGCATGATATGTTGACTAAGTTTCTGAAGCTTAAGCCTCCGGTATTTCTTGGTTCTGACACTGAAGATGCTTATGAGTTTATCTTAGACTGTTATGAGAGGCGGCATAAATTGGGCATTGTTCACAACATGGGGTTAAGTTCGTATCTTTCCAACTTCAAGGTGAGGCCAAGCAGTGGGGAAGAGATTATATGGAGTCCAGATCCTCTACTTTACCTCTACTTACTTGGACCCAATTTCATGCTCAATTTCTAGAAAAGTATGTGCCCAGAACTTTGAAGGATCGCAAGAATGATGAGTTTATGGCTTTAGAGCAAGGTGGTATGTCTGTGGCTTCTTTTGAGGCCAAGTTCCATGCCTTATCCAGATATGCTACACAGTTGGTTACTACTGAGGAGGAGACGATCTGGTTGTTTATTAGAGGTTTGAATTCTGAGTTGCAAGTATTATCTGTTTGTATGACTTCTGCAAGGAGGAGTTTTAATGAGGTGACAGACTATGTTAAGAAAGTGGAGGGGGTGAGGCGAGACAGTCAAGCTAAGGCTTGGGCAAAAAGGGCAAAGAATTTCGGTAACTTTCAAGGCTCTCACTCAAAGGGCTCTGGAAGGCCAACACCTGCAACCAAGCCAATTCAGTCTACTATGCCCGTCTGTACATATAACTATCGGGAACTCCATCTCATAATTTCAGGATAGTCAGAGTGTCGTGCCTTCGACGGGAAGCAGACCATCTTTTGATCGTACTTGCTACAACTGTGGTGAACCTGGACATATGAGGAGAGATTGTCCCCATCCACGTGTGTTAGATTCCGCGCAGCAGCAGCAGTCTAGAGCAGTTGTACCCACAGGGAATGCTAATAATGGTAAAGGACGTCCACAAAGTGGGCGATGAGGTAATCAACGAGGCCATAGAGGAAATGGTAAAGGTAATAGAGGTAGGGGTAACGCGCAACCAGGCAAGGAAGTGGCTCGTCAAGATGATAAAGATCAATTTTATTCTTTACCGGGTAAAAAAGAGGCAGAGGCATCTAACGCGGTGATCACAGGTACTATTCTTGTCTGTAACCAGATGGATAATGTGTTATTCGATCCGTGTTCTACTTATTTGTATGTATCTGTGAGATTTGCCTCTGATTTTGAGATGATTTGTGATATACTTGATGCCCCCATTCATGTTTCTACCCCTGTTGGACAGTCAGTCATAGTCACCCATGTCTATCGTGCTTGTCCTATTGTGTTTATGGGTTTTCAGACTTGGGATGATTTGGTGATTTTGGATATGATTGACTTTGTCATAATCTTAGGCATAACTTGGTTGTCCCTCTATTATGTTGTGCTTAATTGTAATACTAAGTCAATCACTCTAGAAATTCTGGAAAGGGAAAGATTGCAGTGGGAAGGGGTGTACAAGCCTAAGCAAGCTAAGATTATATCCTCCATTCGGGCTAGTAAATTAGTAGAGCAGGGTTGTTTGGCTTATTTGGCTCATGTTAGGGATGTTAAGATTAAGGCTCCATCCATTAGGTCTATTCCTGTAGTATCTGAATTTAGTGAAGTGTTTCCTAATGACTTGCCTGGTATGCCTCCGAATAGAGATATAGATTTTTGCATTGATTTGGATCATGGTACTCGTCCCATTAATATCCCTCCATATCGCATAGCTCCGACATAATTAAGGGAGCTTAAGGCTCAAATCCAAGAGCTCCTTGATAAGGGATTTATTTGCCCTATTGGTTCCCCATAGGGTGCTCCAATTTTGTTTGTTAAGAAGAAAGATGGTAGTATGAGAATGTGTATAGATTACCGACAATTAAATAGGGTCACTATTCGGAATAGGTACCCCTTACCTAGAATAGATGATCACTTTGACCAATTGCAAGGTGCAGCGGTTTTCTCAAAGATTGATCTAAGATTCGGTTACCATCAATTGAAAATTAGGCCTGAGGATGTGCCCAAGACGACGTCTAGAACTCGTTATGGGCACTATGAATTTTTGGTTATGTCTTTTGATTTGACCAATGCGCCAGCAGCTTTTATGAGTTTGATGAATGGGGTGTTCAAGCCATTTCTTGATTCCTTTGTGATAGCCTTTATTGATGATATTTTAGTTTATTCGAAAAGAGAAGAAGAGCATCCAAACTATCTTCGTACTGTTTTGGGTGTTCTTGGGGAACAAAAGTTATATGCTAAATTTTCAAAGTGTGAATTTTGGTTGAAATCAGTTGCATTTTTGGGGCATGTAGTGTCAAAAGAAGGTGTAATGGTAGATCCTCAAGAGATTGAAGCAGTTAGGAATTGGGTTAGGCCTAGCTTTGTGACAGAAGTTAAGAGTTTTGTGGGACTCGCTAGCTATTATCGTCGATTTGTTAAGAAATTTACTTCAATGGTTACGCACTAGACCAATTTGACCAAAAAGGAGATACCATTTGAATGGACTGAAAAATGTGAGGAGAGCTTTCAAAAGCTCAAGACTCTCTTGACCACCGCGCCCATTCTAGCATTATCGGTTGAAGGTAAGGACTTTATAGTTTATTGTGATGCTTCTCATTCTAGATTGGACGTTGTGTTAATGCAGGATAAGAATGTTATAGCCTATGCATCGCGCCAATTGAAGGTGCATGAGATAAATTATCCATTTCATGATTTGGAGTTAGTGGAGGTAGTATTTGCTCTTAAGATCTGGCGGCATTATCTTTATGGTGTTAAGTGTGAAGTGTTTACTGATCATCGTAGTTTGCAGCATGTGTTCACTCAAAAGGATCTGAATTTGAGACAACGAAGATGGATGGAGTTACTCAAGGATTATAATGTGACCATTCAATACCATCTGGGTAAGGCTAATGTTGTGGCATACACTTTGAGTTTAAAGGAGGTAAGTATGGGTAGCTTAGCTTACTTGAGTGTAACCAAGTGACCCTTGGCCAAAGAAATTCAGACCTTAGAGTCTAAGTTCATGCAGTTGGGCATCTCTGAAAGAGGCGGGGTTTTAGCTAGCATTGAATTTAAGGCCACATTCATTGAATAGATGAAGGCCAAAGAATTTGAGGATGAAAATTTGAACGAACTCAAGGAGAAGATGGTGAATGGTAAGGCACAAGAGACCACTCTTGATGCGGATGGTGTACTCAGTGTTAATGGGAGAATTTGTGTTCCTCGAGTTGATGATTTGATTCAAAAATTGTTGGCAGAATCTCATGGTTCGTGATATTCTATTCATTCGGTGTGACCAAGATGTATAGATATCTGAAACGAAATTATTGGTCGTCAGGCATGAAGAAATACATAGCGAAGTTTGTGGCTAAGTGTCAAAATTGTCAACAAGTGAAATATGAACATCAAAGGCCTGCAGATTTACTTCAAAGAATGCCAATTCCGGAGTGGATGTGGGAAAGAATAGCTATAGATTTTGTGGTTGGTCTTCCCAAGATTTTGGGGAAATTTGATTCTATTTAGGTATGGTTGATAGATTGGCCAAGTCAGCCCATTTTATTTTGGTAAGAACAGATTATAATGCTGAACATTTGGCTAAGATGTATGTGAAAGAGATAGTGAGGTTGCATGGGGTGCCCCTTTCTATCATCTCAGATCGTGGTACCCAATTCACTTCCAAGGTTTAAAGGAAATTGCATGATGAATTGGGCACACAACTCACTTTTAGTACAACCTTTCATCCACAAAAGGATGGACCATCTGAGAGGACTATTCAAGTATTGCAAGACATGTTGAGAGCATGTGTGATTGATTTTAGAGGGCATTGGGATAAATTCATACCTTTGTGTGAGTTCTCTTATAACAATAGTTATCACTCTAGCATTGATATGACACCATTTGAGGCATTAAATGGGAGGGGTTGTAGATCACACATAGGTTGGTTTGAGGCTGGAGATGTGAAACCTTTAGGTGTTGATTTAGTGAATGATGCTTAAGATAAGGTGAGGAGTATTCAAGCTAAACTTCTAGAAGCCCAAAGTAGACAGAAGAAGTATGAGGATCATAAAATAAGAGACATGGAATTTTAGACTAGTGAGAACGTTCTTCTTAAGGTATCACCCTTGAAAGGGGTGATGCGATTTGGCAAGAAGGGTAAGCTAAGTCCAAGATACATTGGTCCATTTGAGGTTCTTGAATGTGTAGGGCCGGTGGCATATAGATTGGCTCTACCCCCTAATCTATCTGGTGTTCATCCAGTATTTCATGTGTCTATGTTAAAGAGATATCATGGTGACAGAGATTATATCATTCATTGGGACTCAATTGTGCTAGACAAAGACCTCCAATATGAGGAGGAACCGATTGTTATTCTTGATCGTGATGTGCATAGGTTGAGTACCAAGGAGATTACGTACGTGAAACTTCAATGAAAGCATCGCCCAGTTGAGGAAGCTACTTGGGAAATCGAGAGGGGAATGTGAGACAAGTATCCCCAATTGTTCCTCGAATCAGGTACAACTTCATTCTTTCCTTAGCCTACTTTCCCTAAGTTTAGTCACTCGGGGACGAGTGATGTTAAATTGGTATCTATTGTAACAACTGGGTTTCGTCGTTATAGAAATGCCAACGGGGGAAAAATTGGGTCTGGAAAACTTTTTTGTAGTACTTGTTTTCCCAACCTTGTCCAGAGTCCTTGAGGTGTGGGGAAATCTGGTAACAATCGGGTGGAGTAATTATACTTTTGATTGCATGAGCGGTTAGATAACTTGTTAAGGAATCCGTACGACTTTACGAAATTGAATTTGGGTGAGTAGAACTCCCGAAATTGATCTTAGCGTAAGGGGTATTTTCTGATCATCGTGGGTTAGAGGTGTGTAGTGAAATGGGATTTTGGAATTTCTTCAGTTGACTCTCTGGTTCCGTTTATGCCGCTTTGGCGGGAGACTGGACGCACTGGCGGGGCCGATACAGCGGGATATGTGGCGCTGTGGCGGGTACGACGGGACTTAAAATTGTAGAAAAGGATGGATAGCTATCTGGTTTGACAGTGCCGCTCTGGCGAGACTTGATGTCGCTCTGGCGCCGCCGCTACAGCGGGATGCGTGCCGTTGTGGCTGGCCAGATGCAACTTAATGTCATTAATAAACCCCTAAATGACCTTCTTTGACACTTTTTGACTTTTAGAGCTAAGGAACGAACCTCAGGTGATTTCTACTTGTTTTTCACCATTCTTGAGGCTAAAGGTATGCTTGTAACTTCTCGAATCCGTTTTCGATCTGTAGAACGTAATAAAATGGGTGAATATTGATTAGGGAGGGTGTTGTTATAGATTCTATGGTAAAAACAATCCTAATTTGGGAAATTAGGATCATGGGTTTGATCTAGGGTTCATAGAATTGTTAGTAATTCGGGTAATTAGCGATTGTTTTTTGATTCCCGTGTTATTGTGATTGTTTGTAGACCAAGAACAAGTGGAACGAATCTGAAAAGGGAAGGATCAAGTTTCTTAGGGTTTCAAGCTTGTTTCGATGTAGGTGATGATTGTGATTCTATGTTTGTGTGATGTATGCTTGTTCTTGCTTCATTATGATACTTGTGTATGTATGAATGTTACAATGTTGATCAAACTTGTTGTAAATGAGATATATGAATATCATTGCCATGAAATCATGATGTAAATGTATGATCTTGATGATGTACTTGTGGTTGTGATTGTGGTGTATGAATGGGATCGGTTGCGACGTTCCGGCATAACTAACTTGGATCGGTTGCCACGTTCCAGTATAAAATTGGGATCGGTTGCCACGTTTCGGCATAAATATGGGATTGGTTGCCACGTTCCGACATGCTAACTGTTTGGGTTTAGGTTCCGTGAGAGGACCGATGATTTGTGATAAATGTATATTGATGAGCATGTTGATAATATTGCAGATGTTGATATATATGCATGCGATTATAAGGTTATTTGACTTGTTTATCTTACACTAGTGGGATAGCAGCGTGATCCTACCAGTACACTGTGGTTGTGTACTAATTCTACAGTTGTTCATATTTTTGTTGAGTACAGGGCATCTTCATGTGACTATTGACAGACTTCGCTTAGAAGTTCAGTGATAGTCGCTCTGAATTCAAGGGTGAGACAATTGTTCCGGGCTGCCATGCGATTCTCTTTCGTCTTTGACCATCATTAACTCTTGAAATGTTTTCAAAAGGCAATATATTATTTGCTTAAAGAAGTTGAAGTGAGGAACTTGCCGAAGATTTTTTATTCTGAAGGTTGATTCATAAAAAGAGGGAGAAAGAAGCATATTTCGTCAAAGCTTTTCTACACCCATGAGCTCCCAAGAATGGTTATATCATCATGCAACATATGTGTTCAAGTACTACCATGGTTGACCTATCTGCCAAGTCTCTACCAACTACACCTTTCGAGAAGATAGTGCACAAGCTAAGAATGAGAAGATTCATATTTTTGGACTGATTTTCACATTAGGGGGAGTTAATACGCGATGTATTCTTTTTCCCTTACAAGGTTTTTTGTTACGACTCAAGCTTGGGTGAGACAGAACGACACTCGGTGCCTTAACTTGATACCTTACATGACCGAGCGGACCACTTATTTGAACATACCTACAAGGGATAGAAGCAAATGATACTAAGTAATGCCTTGATCATCAACTAGCATGAGAAGATTAGTGCATATGTTATCTTAGTTGACCGATAGGGAAGTATGGCAGACATAACTCTAAATATATGAACCTGATTTTGACATAATCTATGAAACCTCTAACATATTACATGATCCATAAATATATCGAGACAAGGCCCCGGTGTACCTTAAGCCATCTATGTAAATCGTACGAAAAAGATAAGGCCCTTAGTGGAATTGGGTATCACTAACTATATCTGAAAATCTGAAAGGTGTTCCCGCCAAGAAACTTCCCATCTAAAACGTGTGTACCTGCAGTGTGAGTGTAGCGCCCCCAACATAATAAAAAAAGATGTGAGTAGATATGAAATTTGTACTCGTATGTAAGGTGCATTGAATAACACGATAGTTACTGAAAATCATATATGAGAACACAACATATTAGGGTAGCAACACTTGGAAACTGGAAACATACTACAGATCTATTGAAACAATTTATGATCATTTAAGTTGAAGTATCTCTTCTTGGCCAAGAGGATAACACATATACATGTATCAAAACCATATGAATCGGCATAAAAAGAGACATAATTAAATTCCCTTTTAGTTTAAAAAAATATCTCTATTTCCTCATGATACTTTATTATAATGTATGTATCACTTAAGTAAGTAAGCAATGAAGGGATAATAGTAGAAGAACTAATAAGCTCCCAAACAGAACTATGTAGTACCATGATTCAGACATTCCTTTATGGTGTTAATCCACAATTTAGGCATGTAATAGAGCTAATATTAGCAGCAAACCAACAAGCTTGGATCACTTAAACTTACCAAAATAATAGGCGAGCAGCATGCTCATACCCTCTCTACTAATGGGTGTTCTTTCCACACATTCCCTTCTCACATGTTTACACAGCTTACGACATTCTCATGAGGTCTCCTTGCACTCCCCGAGCTTCAAAACACCCAAAAAAATATAAATAGACACATAATGGGTAGCAAGCCTTCACAACCCTGAATTTAAATGGTACATCACTACACCCTTTGTTTCTTCCCTGAAAACACATCACACGACTTTCTATTAAGGCCACCCAACACTATAAATTATAATATAAAATATACAGATATATTACATTACAATATTATGTCAAACACCTAGCGGGCATAAAGCTCCACAATTTTCAAAAATGATGTTTCAACACCCAATTAACCATCCCATACTTTCAAGACAACACTTTTACTACCAGACCTAGGTATAAAACAATGAATGTCACAACCAAATGAATCCAACTAGCCACCCAATACTGCTCCAAGCTTCACCACATTAGACAGCCACAAACCTTTTATTATATTCACTAAAGCTTGGACTCATGACTTCCTATCATATTACCATAATTTCATGAAAATAACAAAAATCTCACCCAATCTGATATATATATATATATATATATACTAGTTTTGACGCACGTGCCTTGCACGTAAAAATCAAACCATGTACCACAGTAATTTTAAAAATAATATGAATATTGCTAAATAAATAATTAGTCACCCTAAAAATCTCTTAGTTACACCTCTTAAATAAACTTTCTACTCCCTTCCCCATAGTGCACTACTTTGTTATTATTGTTTTGTAGGTGTTCTTACATTTAATATAATATACTATAAATAAATATTGATATGAAATATAGAAGATATACTTAATTGGATGTTTTAGCTGGAGTATTAGATTAATTTAACATTCATGTTATGGAGTGTTCTAATTTCACTGAACTTTGAGATTGTCAACGTTTGTAAATCAAACTTGAGGTTTTAAGAAGAGAAGAATAGAAAACATAAAAAAGCGTAGCTTAAAAATGTGAGAAAACCACTCCATTTATAGTTAAAAATGTGTAGTATTAGTATGTGCATATTGTTTCTTATCATAAAGATATAGAAGATATACTAAATTGAGTGTTTTAAGAATAATAATAATAATGATGATGATGATTATGATGATGATGATGATGATGATGTTGTTGTTTTTAAATGTACTTTAAAAATTTGATGAAGCCCCCTTTTTTTTACAGCGAACAAAGGGTAGTGTATGAAAAACTGTTTGTGGTGCCTTATCAAAAAGAAGTCACAACCCTTCAGAAAGGTCAAAACTCTTCGAAAAAGTCACAACTCTTCGAAAAAGTCGCAACCCTTTGGAAAAGTCACAACTCTTCGAAGTTGCAACCTTACGGAAAAGTCACAACTCTTCGAAAAAGTTGCAACCCTTCAAAAAGGACACAACTCATCAGAAAAGTTACAACTCTTCGAAAATATCACAACCCTTCAATGTTAAAAGTTGTCTGTCTTTAATATAATATAATATAATACACATAAGTAAATATAATATAATAGAAAATATAAAAGATATACTACATTTGGTGTTTTAAGTTGGGGGTATTATAATAATTTAACATTTAAGTTATTAATTCATTCTTTTAAGGTAGTATAGATAAAAAAAAAAAAGGATAGATATAGATTGTTCTAATTTTAATTTGATATGAAATTTTAAAAAATAAAGAAGACTTTTAATCTAAGGATCATATGTCGAATATATAAGAATGTCTTTTAACTTTGTGGTCTTAAAGATCCGTCCTCACCCCAATAAAAAAAGAACATTCTGTATTAAACTGAATAAAAACAAAAGTACAACAAATAAATTATAAACGAAATATAGATTAAAAAAAAGGATAGATATAGATTGTTCTAATTTTAATTTGATATGAAATTTTAAAAAATAAAGAAGACTTTTAATTTAAGGATCATATGTAGAATACATAAGAATGTCTTTTAACTTTGTGGTCTTAAAGATCCGTCCTCACCCCAAGAAAAAAAGAACATTCTATATTAAACTGAATAAAAACAAAAGTACAACAAATAAATTAAAAACAAAAGAGTACTTATTAAATGTAGTTTGGATTTTTCAAACAAGTTTTTGATCAAATACTTTTTCTCCAACAGTTCGAGACATTTCAGATTCTGAACACCAAGTTGTAGTTTGTGCAACGAAAAATCATTGAACTTCTTGTCAAGTAAGAGTTCCTTCAAAAGTATATTTTATGGCTATGAAAATGAGTGCATATTAATTATCACGATAATCTTCTCGTTTGATGTTGAGTTATTTCATTCTCCTTTTTTCATCAATTGTTTATTGATATATCTAATTTACCCACAAAAAAATATTGTAATTGCATAATCGAATAACAATCACGATCTTCCTTGTTCTAAGTAGAAGAATAAAAAACTTGTAAAATTCATGGTTTAAAAGTGTGAGAAACCCCCTCTATTTATAGACAACAAAGGATAGTATGAAAATGTGCTTATCGTGTCTTTTCAGATAAGTCACAACCCTTCAGAAAAATCACAAATTTTTGGAAATGTCATAACTCATCGAAAAAGTCACAACTCTATAAAAATAATTCAAACCTTTCGGAAAAGTCACTTCCCATCAATGTGAAAAGGTGTCTGCTTTTAATATAATATAGTGTATATAAATATAATATTAAATATAGAATATATAATAAATTAGGTGTTTTAAGTTGGGGGTATTATAGTAATTTAACATTCAAGTTAGGGAGTTCATGTTCTTAAGGTAGTGTATATATATATATATATATATATATGGAGATGAAATGGGGCCGCAAGATTACCTAAATTTTGCAAATTTAGACCTTGACTGGAGTCCTTCAAGGGCTTGAATTATCCTTCAAACTTGGCTTTCAAAGAAGAGGATTTCTTCAAGAATCCTAGATATAATTTGAGGCAGATGCTTGAAGTTGAGAGGTGGAGAGATAAACCATTTGAGAAATCATTGAATGTGTGTGTATGTAAATAATGACAGAACATCAGCCAAGTCTTTGGCTTAAGAGAATCTCAACCGCCTCACTTTTTCTGGTTTATTCTGGGCCACAAAAATGGCTAAGTAGGTGATCCACCTACTTGGCCCTTTGAGTTGGTCAAGGAGTCCAAGTAGGTGATGCACCTACTTGGTCTTTTTGGCTAGTGATTAAGACTTAGTAGGTGAAGCACATAGGTCAAGGACACCGGTGAAGCTAGTGGGTCATTTACTTGATTCAATTTTTCATATCCTCCCAAATCATTCATTTTAACCTTATCTTTGCTAATTGTATATATATTTTAACCCTTGGTCTTTAGGCTTCGATTACGACCTCATTCTCCGAAATAATAATAGGTTTGTCGATGTGAACTTAGTCGTACACACGATGGGGGACATGGCGTTGTTACATGTTTTGTCCCATTGGATTTGTCTTGTAAGGATTTTAATGAGGCATCCACAATGCGTATTATTAGATAGGCGGAACCCATCGACAACCCCTTAAAGTTTGCATCAATTTTCACTTAGACACCTTCAGTAGGCTTTGTTCATTTTAAACACCTTAGGTAGGGTTTCACTATGTCATTTTGACCCTTTTCTGACAATCAGCTAAAATTACAAAGTGTGTGTAATACACTTGCGGATGACATAACATGATGACTAATTAGAAGTTGACATGTGTCATTTGAGTGTAAAATATAATAATTTTAAAATAAATTATTAAAAAAAACTAATTTTCAATAAAATAAATAAATAAAATTACCTATTTTCTGCCACTCCCACCCCCACCTTATATCACCCCGCCCCCATCCCATCAACCTTACTTCCGTCACTGTTGCTTCCCCAACCCTCCCATCATTTTTTGGTTATTCTTCCATTTTTTTTATAAAAAAAAAATCATTAGATTTTAATTCATTCTTCTTTTTCTTTTTCTTTGTAAATTTGATTTTTTAGAACCATTTATCAATAGTGAGGTGAGGTTCTGACAAATATGACATTTTTGTTCTAACAAGTCAGTTGTTCCCTATAAATAAAGAGGTTTTCCTTCATTGTAAATTAGATATGTGAATCCCTAAATATCATTCAAGAGGAATAAAAAGCCTTCTCTTTTCTCCCTACATTATTCTTCTCAGTGTTTTATATAGTTTCGTAACATAAAATAAATTTTATCCTACTTTTACAAGATGCTAAATATACGGATCCAATTACCCACTACTATCATTTTGAATTTAAAATTTGAGCACAATTAAATAAATAACAGGCGGAAAAACTATAATAGTTTTTTTTTAGGATTTCTTTTTTCAATTTTTAAGAGATCAAATTGTGCACCATAACTAACAAATCATTGGGACAAGTATAAATTATAATGAATCTGATATCAGACATTGTTAAGGCATTTAGTGGGTCAGCGAATATCAAGAAACTGCGACAACTTTTACCTCAGTTAGATAGCCAAGACAGGATGCTGAAAAAAAATAATAGAGAGTTATACATCATCAACAAACTGTAATCGGAGGACAAAGGAATTAAATAGTTAATATCAGTAAATTCCTGGGCAGGTATGTCCGATTGAAGGGAAAACTCACATTAAGTCAGAGTCCGTGATATATATCTTTTACTTTTTTTTTATCAAATTTATTTTCCAGTTATAGCTGGTAATGCACATAATGCTAAGATATGTCAGATTGTTTCCTGTTCATAAGCTTCAAAGCTATTTTGCTAGAAATTGATTTACTCTTATGTATGCAAATTTCTTAATTAACTGGTTTACTTTCTCACTTCATAATGACGTTATGATGCTTATGATATCCCAACAGTCTCATCGATTTGCTTTGTATGCATGTTAGACTCGAAAGGTTGAGTCTTATTACGTTTGGGATCTTAAACAACCATTTGATCATCAGTTAAAACTAAGGACTTGTCTGTTTTGATTAAATGGAAAAAATTGCCCATTGTCATTAAAGTAGTACTTTATCCGTTTCACTTTATTTGTCATATATTCCTTTTTTATCCATTTCAAAATGATTAGGCTGGAGCTGAGTAGCGTTCTAATTAAAGGTTCGATAGAACACACTAACTAGCCAAAAGCTTTGTATGGCAAGATAGTAACTTCTATTTTTGTTTCTATCTTTGGCTAAATAAACTCAAAATTTGAATTCGTCTATCAGAACCTGAGCATTACATCAAAAAGACTATTCTATGAGTTCAAATTACTCAGTTGTTTTCTTCTCCTGCTACTAGCCATTACAGGAAGTAAACCTGCAGAACCAATCAACCATAGCTGGACCGACAACTACTAGCTGAACTTCTATCACCTCTACTCAAAAAATCTTCAATCTTCCAGCTTCGTCTTCTTTTCATTCACAGAACTTCCATGTGAGTCGTGGTGCAATGCATCCATAAATTCTTCATCTCGTGAACACGCCTGTTTTATTTCCACGTCCGATAATTAATCTTTGCAATAAACCTGATTTGCTAATTTTAAAAAAACCCACAGTTTGTAGGTGTTTGAACAATATTTGATCGAAGTTGAAAAAAGACAAGTAGTCGGAGTTAAAGATGAGCTTTCGGATGGTGTTTTTAAACATATATTTTACTTTTAAAAAAAAAGAAAGTTGAATTTGTGCGAGTGAACAACAATAAACTCACTGAATTCCTACAAGTAAGGTCTGGGGAGGGTAGAGTGTATAGAAATATTACCCCTTAAAGATAGAGTAGTTGTTTTTTGTAGAACCTCAGCTTAAGGCAAAAATCATTACATGCAAATACTTAAATCAACAACAACAACAATAACAATATACTGAACATAAGTATTTGCAAATAGTAGAATATTGTGTATGGACAAAAGAGGAGCAGTAAACTTTCTATATTTAGTAAGGAAATAACACAGATTCTTGAATAAATAGAAGTAGAAGATGAGTTTACCAGGGGAATCATTATCCTCATTCTTGTTGAGTTTGGGCTTCAGAGATGACTCATCTGCAGCATCATTTGATTCACCAACATCGGAAGTTGTGGGGATAATCAGATTTACGAAGGGCCTATGGATTTGAATGTACTCTGAAAACCACAGAGTGCCTCTTTTTGCATAAAACATTATATATGCTTGCTCTGCCAAAATAAGATCTTCTTAAACACAAACAACCTATGACAATCAAACAAACTATCAAGTTAGTTACCGTGAAAATAGAAACTTTTCTAACAAAATAAGGAAATTCTACTATTCTCCATACCTTCTCGTCATCAAATTTGTACCATTTATTTGGAGCACAACGAATGAAGTTATAATAGTATCTTGAAGAGATTAAATATTCAGAATGCACTGTAACTGCGTAGAGATCGTATTTCATTTCTTCCTGTTGAGGAAAGGAAAATTTTGAAACAACATCATGTAACTACTAACAAATGATAAAATGTAGTATAATTCCAAATGCAAATACTCACATTATTGATTTCGTTGGTATAAAGAAGCATGTCTAATTCCAGCGAAAACGAAACATGCTTGTCCACCTTCTGAACAACTAACCCGCTATTTTTGAATCTCTACAAATGAAGGGCAGCAACAGAAGGGGAACGATTGACAAGGAGCTGCTTCTCAAATGGCCCCCGTGTCTTGCATCTTTCACAAAAAGACTCAATTTTCTTGATTTTAGTAAAAGAGTCCAGTGCTGTTGGTACAATGTCAACGTACTCAATCTCCAAGCTTTGGTCGATTAGAGGCTCGCTTGTGAAAGATAAATGACCACAATTGCAACAACGAAGCTGAAAATTGAGAAAAACAGACTAACAATATAAATTTGTATTTACAAGTAGGGTCTATAGAGGATATAGTATACAAAGACCTTACCCTACCTTGGAAGGTAGAGAGGATGTCTCTGATAAAAACTCGGCTCAACTAAAAGTATTACAAAGCCGTTCAAAAAACAAAACACCAAGAGTAAATAAACTAAGATAAAATACAAAGAACAAACATGCAAATGGTTACATTGCTCACAAGGCGACCACCAAAGGTCTCCTTAACAATGTTGTCTTTTGTCTCTAAATTGTTACATCAACTTTCAAGTTGATTGAGAAAGCACTGTAGGAATTCATGTGCATCTTCTTGTTGCTTCCAATTGAAGTAAGACGAAAAATCTGATATTTTTACAAAGTTAAAGAACAAAAAGAAATGTAAGTACATACTTTGCAGAAAACACACAATCACAAAAAAGTTGTATGACATCAACAAGCTGATGAACAAACTATAATT
Organism: Solanum stenotomum; assembly: GCF_019186545.1. NCBI lineage: Eukaryota > Viridiplantae > Streptophyta > Magnoliopsida > Solanales > Solanaceae > Solanum > Solanum stenotomum. The sequence goes on from NC_064292.1 coordinate 33,231,261, forward strand.
GATACTACTATAACAAAAGGGTATCATTGTCCTCAATGAGTTTTTTCTACTTTGAAAACGATTACAAATATGAATATGCTCTACAAAGCAAACTAAATGTTGTTTATGGATATAATTAAATGTATTGTGTAAAGCAAACTAAAATAAACTTCATAAGGAAATAAATAAATGACATAGGTCTGGATATAATGATATGTGAAAAGATACTTTTCAATTTGCTGACAAATTTATCTGGCGTGAGAAAACGCCTCCCATAAAAAATTGAAACATCAATAAGCTCTCGGATAATGCACACGACACAAAATCCGTTCACGTAAGCTGCAACAAGAAATGATGATAAGCTTAGATAAAAGCCACTAAAAATATATCAAAACAAAAGAAATATTCTAAGTTGATCTGTACTTTGACATAGAGATACATGATCAATCGATGTAAGGAGTTAAAGCAAAACCACGGTGTGCATTAATGATTACACAACCGCATTTAAAAAGAATGTGTTATCTAAGTTACGCATGCCAATACCCTAAAAAGAGCCAATCACATAAGCACCAGAAGCAACAGTGAGTTAATAGCTAGAATACACACAAGAAACATATAGTAGAATTAGAAGCTTTCTCATATATAACCCCACAAGGTAGTGTGTACGCAGAGCTTATCCTTAGAGTATGATAGTAGAGAGGTTGTTTTGAAACACTCGCAAATCGAAATAACTAGGAAGAAGTTAAGAATTGGAAATAGCCATTTTTTTGGAAAGAATATAAAAAAAAATGGAAATTTGTTAAGTATGTTACGTTAGGTTTTTGGTTAAGTTCAAATGACCATAACTCCTAGATCAAGATGAGTTAGGTGTGGTTCCAAATATCGTAGGAAAGATTTTGGAATAATCTTTCTAACGCCGCTGAGTTTGCGCAATTATGAGTTTGTATGAGTGAGTCATGACCATTTGAAGTTGGGTTGTTCAAATAAGGAAAGTCTAAAACTGGATTTTGGAAGGGTATTTTAGTCTTTTCCTTACCTAACTATTTTAATCCATCTTTAGGAGTTTAATTGGGGTCAAATCAGACTATAGTCAGTTTAGAAAAGCTTAAGTTCACGCTAGGGCTTGGAGAAAAGAGAAAAGAGGACAAAGGAGAAGAAAAATCAAGAATCGACAAGAACGTTTGAGTTTGGTTGTGGATTTCACCGAGGATTCAATACTACGAGGTATGTGAGATCACATAGTGTTGGGTTAGATCACCCACGCGCCAAACATGTTTAATTTAGCATATTTTCATCCTAAAAGATTGAGAATTTAATGTTCTTGAGTTGTGTTCTTCAATTGTTTTCATTCTTGAACTTATATGGGATTGATGGGTTTTTCTTGATATGTTTTAGCAATGTTAAGAGTTGTTTTGAGTTAGATTCTAGTGTACATATTTTGGGTATCTAAATCTAAGAAGATATATGAGAAAAGGAATTGGATTTAATCGAATTAAGGTCTGAAATCGAGAAGAAAAATTCGTCAAATTCATCTGGGAGGGTCTGGAGCGGCGCACCCCATCTGTGACAGGGAGGCTGGGACAAAACGCCTGTTGTCCGCTAGAAATGAGCCCCAGTAACATAGGGGCTGGTGTGGAGCGCCAGGGACACGCCCGGGTCATTTGCCCGCACCCGTTTTTCGACATTTAGCCCGTTTAAGTGCTTCTAAAGTGTACTAACACTTCTTATTGATTCTAACTACTCTAAATGATTTCTAAACACTTAGAATCATCCATAAACTTGAATCATAACCTTCAATCCATAAATTCAAATTCAAAGAAAGTTAAGAGCTAAGTTTAGAAAGTTCATAGAGTCATTCCAAGAAGTCTTTTACAAATGTTTTAATCTTGTTTTAAGACTTAAAGTTCCAGTTGAGTAAATAGTAAGAGTAAAGTTCATTTCTTCAAATATTATGCGGGAATTAAGTATTTCCAAGAGTTAAAAGGTTTTCACATTTTAACAAGAAAGGGAAACACCGATTTCCAAGAAGAGCTTTTAAGCTAAGTTTTGAGTAATTATCTCAAACCAAAGAAAAAAGTTTTGATTTAAAAACATAAGAGCTAAGTATATTTTTGAGAGTAGTATTGAGCACCGATTTGGGGATGCGAGTTCATATTAACTCAAGTCTCCATAAACCAAGTAGCCATCATGGATAGTAAAGGGTAATACTTATTAGATGATTCCTTAAGTTCTTTTTAGAATAGAATAGTGGATCCACTTAGTTATATGACGGCAAAGTATACGACAGTTCTGGTAGCGTGGTCCAGATAGTGTATCACCACTAAGGCTCGTAGTGGTGGTTATCGATTAGAGAAACTCCCACAAGAACTATATTACTTCAATATATGAGTACATTTGAGTTTGTTACTGCTTTTATTTAACGAACTAAGTTGCTTTCTACTTTTTTAAAAGTTTTCTATATATTGCATGTGTATTGTTGCTTTACATTGAGTTAAGTTATTCTTTAGTTGAGTAAAGCCTAGGTAAGTGTTCTTTTAGATTCCTTCAAGTTTTTGTTATGTTTTGTTTTTCCCTCGCATACTTGTACATTCAATGTACTGATGTCATTTGGCCTGTATCTTCTTATGATGCAAACACAGGTAACTAGGATCATCATCCAGCGCATCATTGATCCAGTCGAGCATTGAGATTCATTTGGTGAGCCTCCTTGCTTTCCGGAGGGCTCCATTGTTAGCATTTCTTTTTTAGTATTTCATTTGTTAGGATGATCGGGGTCTTGCCCCAACATCCATCTCAGTTGTTCTAGAGGCTTCATAGATAGTTAGATGTTAGTTCTTTAGACTTTTCATTTTCATTATCTTATGTTGAGACTTGAGTTTGCCTAATTATCTAGTTGAATGTTTTCTTTATAACATTCTAAGTTTTATATGATTTATCTTTTATAAGTTAAGTCTTCCGCTGAGTAATTAAGACAGGCCAAGGGTTCGCTCGGGGCCAGCAATGGTTCTCGAGTGCCAGTCCCGCTATTGGTGTAGGCTCGGGTTGTGACAAACTTGGTATCAGAGCTAGGTTCAAGAGTCCTAGGGAGTCTATGAAGTCGTGTTTGTAGAGTCCTAGTTATTGGTGTGAAGCGCGCCACATCTATAGTTAGGAGGCAACAATATTTAGGAAAATATTCTCACTTCTTTCATACTCATTTCGTGTGCTAGAGTATGATCTCTAAAATGTTTCTTTCTAATTCTTGCTTGCGCATGTTTTTCAGTTAATCATGCCTCCATAAAGAGCTGTGAGAGGTCGTCCTGCTAGGTGTAATGTTAGGAGCAAGGGGTACCCAATGCACCTGAAGTGCAACCCCAAGGAGAAGTTACTAATACTGAGTTCAAAGAAGCTATAAGGATGCCAAGTCAAGTTGTGACTAACCAGGTTGGGCAACAAAGAGGGGCTCGACCAGAAGAGGTTGACACTTCGAGGATTCGTGAGTTCTTGAGGATGTACCCTCCAAGTTTCACTGGTTCAAGCACTACTGAGGATCCAGAGAACTTTATTGAGGAACTGAAAAAGGTATTTGATGTTATGCACGTTGCCGATACTGAGCGAGTTAAACTAGTTGCATATCAACTGAAAAATGTTGCTAGGATTTGGTTTGACCAGTGGAAGAAGGGTAGAGCTGAGGGAGCACCACCTGCGAGTCAGGCATGTTTTGAGGAGGCCTTCTTGGAGAATTTATTTCCCCGAGAACTTAAAGAGGCTAAGGTACGAGATTTCCTTACCCTTAAGCAAGAGTCACTAAGTCTTCATGAGTATGGGTTGAAGTTCACCCAACTATCCTGTTATGCTCCGAAAATAGTTGCTGATATGAGGAGTAGAATGAGTTTGTTTATTGCTGGTTTGTCCCATGTATCAAGCAAAGAGAGTAGGGCAGTGATGATTATTGGGGACATGTATATATCGAGGTTAATGGTATATGTGCAGCATGTTGAGGAAGAGAAGTTGAGGGATAGTGAGGACTTAAGAAACAAGAAGGCTAAGATAGGGAATGAGTCCGAGCAGTAGAAAAGTAATGTGAACCGTTTGTCCTTTCAGCAAAGGCAAAAGGGGCCTGCTCCGTCATCTGCTAGTGCACTTACACCTAGAAACAAAGGTAGGAATAATAGTCAGAATTCCCAGCACATCATAGCTAGACATGCACAGTCTCAAGGTAATGTGGCACAAACAGGTAATTGGGGTCCTGCATGTGTTAAGTGTGGTAGAACCCACCTGGTTAAGTGTCGCGATGGCTCCACAGGTTGTTTCAAGTATGGACAAGAGGATCAGTTCATAAAAGAGTACCCTAAGAACCGGTAAGGTAGTGGAAATCAGGGCAATAGGGCCCAATCTTCATAAGTTGCTCCACCAGATATGGCTGCACCTAGAGGAGCTACTTCCTGTACTGGCAGAGGAGCAAACCTCCTTTATGCGATCACTAGTCTCCATGAGCAAGAGAACTCTCCAGATGTTGTCATTGGTATGATCAAAGTCTTTACTCTTGATGTTTATGTTTTGCTAGACCATGAGCAAGTTTATCTTTTGTAACTCCTTATTTTGCAAATATGTTTGTTGTTCTTTCTCAGAAACTATGAGAACCCTTTTGTGTTTCTACACCTATTGGGGAATCTATTCTAGTAGAGCGAGTATATCGTGATTGTGTAATTTCCATCAATCGCAAAAATACCATGGCTGATTTAATTGAGTTAGACATGGTAGACTTAGACGTCATTCTAGGTATGGACCAACTTCATGTATGTTATGCCTCCATTGATTGTAGAACTCGAGTTATTATGTTCTAAATTCCTAATGAGCCAGTCTTAGAATGGAAAAGCAGTTCAGCAGTGCCTAAGGGTTATTGTATTTCATACCTGAAGGCAAGAAAGTTAGTTTCCAAGGGATGTGTCTATCACTTTGTCCGAGTTAATAACTCTAGTGTTGAGATACCTCATATTCATTCAGTTCCAGTAGTAAAAGAGTTTCCAGATGTCTTTCTAGAGGATCTTCTCGGAGTCCCTTCGGAGAGAGAAATAGACTTCGGTATAGACATTCTTCTAGATACTCGTCCTATATCTATTCCACCATATAGAATTGCACCAGCAGAGTTGCAAGAGCCTAAGGAACCATTGAAATATATCCTTGATAAGGGTTTTTATTCGACCAAGTGTCTCACCTTGGGGCACTCCAGTCTTGTTTGTGAGAAAGAAGGATGGTTCCCTTAGGATGTGTATAGATTACCGCCAGTTAAAGAAGGATACCATCAAGAAAAAATAACCTCTTATGAGAATTGATGATCTTTTCGATCAACTTCAGGGTGCCACCTTGTTTCTCTAAGATAGATCTCAGATCTGACTACCATCAGTTAAGACTAAGGAAATGTGATATTCCAAAGACAACTTTCAGAACCCATTATGGTCATTATGAGTTTCTGGTCATGTCCTTTGGTTTGACCAATGCGCCTACAACATTCATGGACCATATGAATAGGGTATTCAAACCTTATTTAGATGTTTGTTATCGTCTTCATTAATGACATACTAATCTATTCGAGGAATGAAGAAGATCATGCTAGTAATCTCATAATAGTTCTCCAGACTTTCAAAGATAAAGAGTTGTATGCCAAGTTCTCTAAGTATGAGTTTTTGCTTTAGTCTGTGGCATTCTTAGGCCATATTTTGTCTGGAGAGGGAATTTAAGTTGATACTCAGCAAATAGAGGCAGTGCAAAATTGGCCTATACCCATATCTCCAACTAATATTAGAGTTCTTGGGTTTGGCTGGCTATTATAGAAGGTTCGTATAGGGATTCTCATCTATTTCATCCCCTTTGAACAAGCTAACTCTAAAAACAATTAAGTTTCAATGGTCTGACGCTTGTGGGAAAAGCTTTCAAGAATTGGAAAAGAGGTTGACTACTACACTAGTTTTGACCTTACCAGAAAGTACGCAAGGCTTTGTTGTCTATTGTGATGCATCTAGAGTTGATTTGGGTTGTTTATTAATGCATAAAGGAAAGGTTATAACTTATGCATCCAAAGAGTTGAAAGTTCATGAGAAGAATTACCCAACCCATGACTTAGAGTTGGTTGTTGTAGTATTTGCTTTGAAGATATGGCGTCACTATTTGTATGGTGTTCATGTAGATGTGGTCATAGTATGTGTTTACTCAGAAAGAGCTTAATCTCAGACAAAGGAGGTGGTTAGAATAACTCAAGGATTATGACATGAGTATTCTTTACCACCCAGGTAAGGCTAATGTCATTGTTGATCCCTTGAGCAGGTTGTCTATGAGTATTACCACCCACTTTGAGGAAGATAAGAAAGAACTAACAAAGGATGTGCACATACTTGCACGCTTGGGATTTTGCCTAATAGATTCTATAGAAGGAGGAGTAGTGGTGATGAATGGGGCTTAATCTTCATTAGTGGAGAAGAAGGATCAAGATCTAATTTTGCTTGAATTGAAGGCAAATGTTCATAAAACAAGGGGGAGATGGTGTATTGAGGTATCAAGGTAGATTGTGTGTACCAAGGGTGGATGAACTCCAAGAGAGGATCTTGGAAGCTCATAGCTCCAGATATTCTATCCATCCAGGTTCCACAAAGATGTATCGCGATTTGAGAGAAGTCTATTGGTGGAGTAATATGAAGAAGGGCATTGCAGAATTTGTTGCTAAGTGTCCGAATTACCAACAAGTTAAAGTAGAGCATCAAAGGCCCGATGGTTTGGCTCAAAGTATAAAAATTTCGGAATGGAAGTGGGAGATCATCAATATGGACTTCATCACAGGTTTACCAAGGTCTCGCAGCTAGCATGATTCTATTTGGGTAATTGTTGATAGAATGACAAAATCAGCCCACTTTTTGCCGATAAAGACTACCCATTTAGCAGAAGATTATACTGAGTTGTATCTTCAATAGGTGGTAAGACTTCATGGGGTCCGGTGTCCATTATTTCAGACAAAGGTGCGTAATTTAATGCACAGTTTTGGAAGTCATTCCAAAAAGGCTTGGGCTCAAAGGTGAACTTAAGTACTGCCTTTCATCCTCAGATAGATGGGAAAGCAGAGCACACTATTTAGACCTTAGAGAATATGTTGAGGTTGTGCATGATCGATTTCAAGGGGAATTGGGATTATCACCTACCTCTTATTGAGTTTGCTTACAACAATAATTGCCACTCTAGCATCCAAATGGCTCCTTATGAAGCTCTTTATGCGAGAAGGTGCATATCTCCTATTGGATGGTTTGAAGTTGGTGAAGTTGGGTTGAAGTACCTGATTTAGTTCATCAAGTTATGGAGAAAGTGAAAGTGATTCAAGAGAGATTGAAAATAGCGCAGAATCGCCAGAAATCCTACACTGATATTAGGAGAAGGGAGTTAGAGTTTGAAGTAGATGATTGGGTGTATTTAAAAGTTTCACCCATGAAGGGTGTTATGAGATTTGGTATGAAGGAGAAGCTTAGTCCCCGGTATATTGTCCCTTATAGAATATCTAAGAGGGTTGGTAATGTAGCTTATGAGCTAGAGCTACCACAAGAGTTAGCAGCGGTTCATCCGGTATTTCACATCTCCATGTTAAAGAAGTGCATGGGAGATCCTTCACTTATCATACCAACTGAAGATACTGGGATCAAGGATAGCTTATCTTATGAGGAGATTCCTATTCAGATTCTAGATTGCCAAGTTCTCAAGTTGAGGACAAAAGAGGTAGCATCAGTCAAGGTTCTTTGGAGGAAACAATTTGTTGAGGAAGCTACTTGGGTGGCTGAGGAAGATATGAAGAAGAGATATCCACATCTCTTTGAAACCGGAGAGACTCCAGACCAAGGTACTAATTCTCTTTTTAGTACTCAATAATTTATATACTTGATGTGTTAGATTTGCGTGTTGGGTGTTTGAACTAAATGATCGATATTACATCCTTAACCTAGTAAGAGTAATCTCATTTGAGGACGAATGTTCCCAAGGGGGAGTTATTGTAACATCTTGCAAATTGAAATAACTAGGAAGAAGTTAAGAATTGGAAATAGCCATTTTTTGGAAAGAATATAAAGAAATCTGGAAATTTGTTAAGTATGTTAAGTTGAGTTTTTGATCAAATTAAAACGACCATAACTCCTAGATCAGAATGAGTTAGGTATGGTTCCAGATATCGTAGGAAAGATCTTGGAATAATCTTTCCAACTCTGCCAAGTTTGCGCTATTCTGAGTTCGTATGAGTGAGTTATGACCATTTGAAGTTGTGTTGTTCAAATAAGGAAAGTCTGAAACTGGATTTTAGAAGGGTATTTTAGTCTTTTCCTTACCTAATTATTTTAATCCATTTTTAGGAGTTTAATTGGTGTCAAATCAGATTTTAAACAGTTTAGAAAAGTTGAAGTTCACACTAGGGCTTGGAGAAAAGAGAAAAGAGGAGAAAGTAAAAGAAAAATCAAGAATTGTCAAAAACGTACGAGTTTGGTTGTGGATTTCGCCAAGGATTCAATCCTACGAGGTATGCGAGATCACATAGCTTTGGGGTTAGCTCACCCACGCGCCAAACATATTTAATTCAGCGTGATTTTCGACCTGAATGATTTAGAATTTGATGTTCTTGAGTTGTGTTATTGAATTGTTTTCATTCATGAACCTTTATGGGATTTATGGGTTTTTCTTGAGATGTTTTAGCAATGTTAAGAGTTATTTCGAGTTATATTCTTGTGTACGTGTTTTGGGTATCTGAATCTAAAAAGATATTGAGAAAAGGAATTGGGTTTAATCGAATTAAGGTCTGAAATCGAGAAGAAAAATTCGTCAGATTCATCTGGGGAAGGTATGGCGTGGCGCGGCCCATTTGCTCTATGGAGGCTCAGGTGGCGCGCCTGCACTGTGCCAAGAAATGAGCATCAGTAACTTAAGGGCTGGCACGGTATGCCAGGGACGCGCCCGGGTTATTTGTCCCCACCAGTTTTTTGACTTTAAGCCCGTTTAAGTCCTTCTAAAGTGTACTAACACTTCCTACTGATTCTAACTACTCTAAATGATTTCTAAACACTTAGAATCATCCATAAACTTGAATCATAACCTTCAATCCATAAATTCAAATTCGAGGAAAGTTAAGAGCCAAGTCTAGAAAGTTCATAGAATATTTCCAAGAAGTCTTTTACAAATGTTTTAATCTTATTTTAAGACTTAAAGTTCCAGTTGAGTAAAGGGTAAGAGTAAAGTTCATTTCTTCAAAGATTATACAGGAATTAAGTATTCCCAAGAGTTAAAAGGTTTTCACATTTGAACATGAAAGGGAAACACCGATTTCTAAGAAGAGATTTTAAGCTAAGTTTAGAGTAATTATCTCAAACCAAAGAAAGAAGTTTTGTTTTTAAAAAAATATGAGCTAAGTATATTTTTGGGAGTTGTATTGAGCACTGATTTGGGGATGCGAGTTCATAATAACTCAAGTCTCCATAAACCATGTAGTCATCATGGGTAGTAAAGGGTCACACTTTTTAGATGATTCCTTAAGTGATTTTTAGCATAGACTAGTGGATCCACTTAGTTAAGGCGTTCTATATGACGGCAGAGTATATGACAGTTTTGGCAGCGTGGGCAAGACGTTGTATCAACAATTAGGCTCATAGTGGTGATTGTCGGTTAGAGAAACTCCCACATAAACTATATTACTTCAATATATGTGTATAGTTGTGTTTGTTATTCCAATTCTTTAACGAACTAAGTTGCTTTCTACTGTTTTAAAATTTTTCTATATATTGCATGTATATTATTGCTTTACATTGAGTTAAGTTATTCTTGAGTTGAGTAAGCCAAGGTAAGTTTTCCTTTCAGATTCCTTCATGTTTTTGTTATGTTTAGTTTTCCCCTCGCATACTCGTACATTCATTGTACTGATGCCATTTAATTTGCATCTTATTATGATGCAAACATAGGTAACCAGGATCATCATACAATGCCTCGTTGATCCAGTCGATCATTAAGAGTCAGTTGGTGAGCTTGCTTTCTGGAGGGCTCCTTTGTTAGCATTTGCCTTTTAGTATTTCATTTGTTAGGATGATCGGGGGTCTTGTCCCGACATCCATCTCAGTTGTTTTAGAGGTTTCATAGATAGTTAGATGTTAGTTCTTTAGTGTTTTCATTTTCATTATCTTATGTTGAGACTTGAGTTTGCCTAATTGGCTAGTTGAATATTTTCTTTATAACATTCTAAGTTTTATATAAGTAATCTTTGATAAGTTAAGTCTTCCATTGAGTAAGTAAGTTAGGCCAAGGGTTTACTTGGGGCAAGCAATGGTTCTTGAGTGCCAGTCCCGCCCAGGGTATAGGCTCAGGGCGCGACATATTTAGTAATGTATGTCATCTCAGTGTATACCGAATATTTTTTATGACATCTAAATGTATACCTAATATTGACTAGCCCCACGCTGAAACGTGGATATTTTGTAAATTAAAACTTTTATTATAAGAGTGGTTATTTTTCAATTGCCGAGCAGAAAAGTGGTGTGACCCCACCCTATCTATTTTATTACATAGTTGATTGATTAAGATGACATAAAAATAGGCTAAAAATGTAAAATGTATCACATGAAATACCTTTCAAATAGTTATCCCGCACCATATTACTACATGACTTACTTGTCATAAAATAGGCTTAAGTCGTAAATTATATCACTTGAAGAGTTTAAAATATGTTAGCCCTTGCTATTTCACTGTAAATTGCATCAATCGAACACAACTTAAAAGTAGTTATCCTGCGTTGTTTCACTACATAGTAGATTGTTCAAGATGTCATAAAAATAGGCTAAAAAGTATAATTTGTATCACCTGAAAGAGATTAAAAGTGGCTAGCCCACACCATTTCACTACATAATTGTCTGTATAAGAATAAGATGTCATAAAATAGGTTAAATTGTAAATTGCATAACTTAATAGAGGATAAAAGTTGGAATTTAACCACTATTTTAAAAGGCTTATATTCAATAGGCTTAGTTTCTTCTTCAACTGCCTCTTTTAAAATTTTGGGCTCAATTGAGCTAACGGGCAAGTAAATGGGCTCAAGTGTTAAAGGAGGCCATTCAGCCCAATCAAAATACGAATACCCACTACTATCAGAAGAAACACTATAGCTACTTGAATCAGAATCAACAACAGTAATCAATGTTGGAGCATATTCGACCTAACCCGATGATCCATCAACCAAACCCAAATCCTTTTCTTGATATTTTTCTTCTTCAACTTATATTTTTACTGATGAAAAATTGATATTTTCTTGCTCAATTTCATCAGATTTCAGAGTTGGATTATCAGGTGAAGTCATATTTTCTGCAATATTTTTTTCCATTGAGATTTCAAGATAACAACAAAAACAAAGAGAAATGTAAAGACTAATTTTTTGATGAAATTTGAAGAAAGGATATGCTTTGAAATGATGATAAAAAAACTAATACAAAAAGGATTTTTTCCTTTGAAGATGAAATCAAGAAAAACACTAAATTTTGTGTCTTTCTTTAATTTGTAAAGATTTGAAATTTGAAGGAATTTGAAAATTTTGAGAGGATGTTTTTTTGCTTGAGAGTTATTGCAGAGGCTTTTGATAGGTAGGAGGGTTTTGAAATTAAAGGGAAATATATATAGGGGTTTAGGGTGGGATGAGGTTAGGTTGGGATGCACTTGGAAAGTGAATTGTCCTAAGAAGGAAAGTGATAAAATTTAGTTTGATTGTCTAGATTTGTAGATTATCTCAATTCTATGATATAACGGTCACTCAACTATTGATAATCATATGAAAATGTCATGTTTTTCCTCTTTTGTAATAAAAATGTCACTTAACTTTATTTATATCTATTCAATAATCATTGTAATAATATTTAAACAAGAAGAACTTAATTTAGTCCAAAAAAACATTTAATTTTTTTTCTTTTTTTCAATCTACACTGCAACAATCAATGACTAAACTTATAAACCCTAACTTGTAACTTAAATTAACCATATTTTCTTGAAAAAAATACATGAGGGAAACTATAGTTCTTGCTCTCGCCAAATCGTATTGCATACTTATATTTGTTTCATGTAAATATCGGTGAGGTTATTTTGAGGTAAATATTTAAATACTGGATAAATTTTAGCACATGTACCACTTCTTGATTTTTTATATTTCTTTTTACGTAGAATGTCCATTTCATATAACACAATATATTGTATTAAACTATTTTATGGATGTATTTATATGAATGAAATTTTTTTCATTTTAATATAAATTTTAATTTATTTTTATTCATAAAAATAAATATTACTCCTATTAAATTTACAAGTTATTGCAAGTTTTACTCATTCGGGTTATGGCTAGAGTTGGATCAGACCATAGTTTATTGTTACGTGGATTGAAAAAAAAAAGTTCATGTGAACTAAATAAAATGGCATGTCATATTTTGTTGATAAAGTATTAATATAGTGACTTTCCAAGATATATAAATAAACTTGGATGACTTTTTTGTAAAACAAAATGGCTTTGTTATATAATTACCAATAGTTGAGTGACATTCTGAGTTATTACCTCCTAAATANCCCCCCCCCCCACGCTCCTTGCCCCTCCTCCTCTCCTCCACACACGCAATTAATATGTTTTGCTTATATCACGTGATCTATGAGTTTGTTGAATTTACGACAAAAGCTTTTCTAAATATTTGCTTAGTAAAGATTTAAAAAAAGCAGGTTTTATTAAAATGTAAAAATAGTCTAAACATAAATTAACCAAACTGATCAGAACTACTCGTAAAATAGAGTATAAATTGTTAGTTTTATGGCCACGTGTATTAGTTTTCATGTCTCACATTAATACTGTTTTGGTTTAATATTTAATTACTAACTAAATTCTAATTGGATAAATATGCGAAGTTGATTTTGGTTATAACTCCCCACTACCTACTTTGATGGAAAGTGGGAATTAACCGCTTGGTCCTCTCTCTGCCTATTAAAAGGGAATAACCTATCCCATCTACAGTATCCTGAAACGCACAAGGTAAAGAGCGAGAAAAGAAAACTAGTTCTTTATCAAGACTCAAGGAAAGACTTCTGCTCAATTCAAGTCAAGAATTATAATGGCTGATTCGGGTATGTATTCTTGACTGAATTATTATAGTGATAGATTCATGTGAAAATCATATAGTTCTTCGATCATGAATAATTGACAGGATTTATGAATATTTAGATTGTTTATGTTTTCACAATCACTTTAAATCCTTACATGTGGTATCAAGATCCAGGTTTAAGAACTAATATTTTTTCATAGAATTAATGTTTTCTTTATTTGAAAACGGTAATGGGTATCGACCTAAATGTATGGCTTATTTGGATTCGGATTATTATGTTTTGAGTAGTTGAGTTTCACTCACTGAAAACTTGAATTTGTATTAGAACACTTGTTCTTTTCTTTTAAATTAAGGAAATAAATTTTAGTAATGACCTTCAAAAGAATCATGTAAATTAAATAGTGAAGTGTTGATCCATAATTTGTTTTGATTTATAACATCACTATATATATAATGATACATATATGCATAATATTATTATCCCTTATTATTGTACTAATTTTGCCATATAAAGGTGTTTAGTATTAAGGGAAATAATTATTCACAATTATGATATATTTTATTTTGAAATTATGTATATGAGATTAGTTAATCACCAAAGTGGTCTAATCTTTGAAGAATTAATTCAAATAATAATGATTAAACGTATATTCAATTATCCATTATTTCGATGCTTATAACCGATATAACACTTATGGATATATTGAAGTTTTTGGTTATAAGATATGTATGGATCACTCAAAGATTGATTATTTATTTTATAACCATTTAACATTAAGTAGATAATTTTGGTGTGTCGTTAGTTTTATTTATTTATCCAAAGATAATAAATATTATTGATTGAAACATTAAAAAATATTGAATTACGTTAAATACGCATTTAAGCATCATTATGTCTAAAGTTGTAATTTGATGTTTCGCCCAAAAGAGGGCATCAATATACATTTAAGAATTTATAAACCATTCATGTATTTGATAGTATGTTTAAAATTCATAACTCAAGGTATTAATAAATGAGCATATTATATTTGCAACATTTGCTCTTCATTTGCACTCTGCCTCTGTTACGACCTTTAACGGTCTTAACTTCAATGATTGGTGCTAACAGATAAAATTCCATCTCGAAGTTTTAGATCTTGATGTTGCACTTTACACTAAGAAGCCAACTGCTATTACTGAAACTAGTAGTACTGAAGAAAGGTCCTATTATAAGCATTGGGCTTGATTTAACAGATTAGGCATAATGTTTATGCGAATGAATATTGCGGGCAACATTAAGACTACTCTTCCCAAAACTGAAAATGCAAAAGATGTTCTGAAACATGTGGAAAAATCTTCTCAAATTGCTGATAAGTCTCTTTCTAGGACACTAATGGGTACTTTGACCACCATGAAGTTTGATGGTTCACGTACCATGCATGAACATGTCATTGAAATGACAAACGTAGCAGCAAGACTTAAGTCTTTGGGAATGGAAGTGGAACAAATTTTACTTGTACAATTCATCATCAACTCATTACCGTCTGAGAATGGCTCTTTTCAAATGAACTACAACACCATGAAAGACAAATGGAGGAACGTGCTTGAATTGCACGGAAAGTTGGTTCAGGAGGAAGTAAGGCTGAAGAATCAAGGAACCCGCTCCATCAACTTTGTAAGTCATCAAAGAGCTAGAAAGAAAGGAAAGAAACATTCTAAGGAAAGATAGAGGCACCATAATGTTAATGAGTCTTCCTCTCAAGTCGTAAGAAGGAACACAAGAATGATAAGTGTCGTTTCTGTGGAAAATCTGGACACTTTCAGATAGATTGACTGAAATTTAAGGCATAGCTCGAGAAGAAAGGTAAGCCTAGTGCTTTTACATATCTCGAATCAAATCTAACTGAAGTTCCTTATAATACTTGGTGGATTGACTCTGGTTGTATTGTTCATGTTTCTAATACGATGTAGGGATTCCTTACGACACAAACTATAAACCAAAATGAAAGATATGTGTATATGGGGAATAGAATGAAGGCTCCAGTTAAAGCTATATGGACTTACCATTTAATCCTTGATACTGGGTGTCACTAAGATTTACTTGAAACTTGTTATGTACCTTCTCTTTCGAGAAATTTAATTTCTTTGTCTAAGTTAGATAAGACTGGATACTCTTTTAATTTCGATAATGGATGTTTTAGTTTGTTTAAACATAACTATCTCATTTGTACTGGTACTCTTTGTGATAACTTATACAAACTAAATCTTGATAATCTACTTGCCAAAACACTCTAAACTCTGCATCATAATATTGGAACCAAACGAAGTTTTGTGAATGAACAATCTGCTTTCTTGTGGCACAAATGTTTAGGTCACATATCCAAAGAAAGATTGAAAAGATTAGTTAAGCATGAAATTCTTTCAAATTTTGATTTTACATACCTTAACATTTGTGTGGATTGTATTAAAGGAAAACAAACAAGACACGCAAAGAAAGGAGCCACAAGAAGCACACATCTTCTTGAAATTATACACACTGATATATGTGGTCCTTTTGATATCTCATATTTCAGTAAAGAAAATATTTTATCACTTTTATTGACGATTTTTCACGTCATGGATATGTCTATTTGTTGCATGAAAAATCTCAAACGATAAATGCCTTAGAGGTCTTTATTACTGAGGTTGAAAGACAACTAGATAGAAAGGTGAAAATAATCAGGTCAGATAGAGGTGGTGAATATCATGAAAGATGTGATGAAACTGGACAACACCCAGGTCCATTTGCTAAATTCCTCGAAAAGGATGGCATATGTGCTCAATACACAATGCCTAGAATACCATAACAAAATAGTGTAGAAAAAAGGCGTAATCGTACATTAATGGACATGGTTAGGAGTATGTTAAGTAATTCATCTTTACCTCTTTCATTGTGGATGTATGCTTTAAGGACTGTCGTTTACTTACTTAATAGGGTTCCTAGTAAAGCAGTTCCAAAGACTCATTTTGAACTGTGGACCGGTAGGAAACCTAGTTAAAGGCACTTGCATGTTTAGGGTTGCCCGACAGAAGTTTGAGTTTATAATCCACAAGAAAAGAAACTGTATTCAAGAACAATCAGTGGTTTCTTCATTGGTTATCCAGTAAAATCAAAAGGGTATAGATTTTATTGTCCTAATCACAGCACAAGAATAGTTGAAACTGGAAATGCTAGGTTCATTGAGAATGGTGAAGTTAGTGGGAGTGAAGAACCACGTAAAGTGGAAATTAAAGAAGTTAGGGTGAGAGTTCCTTTACATTTTACTTCTTTTAAAGTTGTTGTTCGTGAAGCTGTTGTACAACCTAACAATCAACAAGAACAACAAATCGATGCTCTGTTATTGTCAATGAAGTGATAATTAAGGAACCTGCAGTAGATGTACCACAAGAAGTAGCATTAAGTATATCTCAAAGACAAAAGGGATTTGCTATTTCTGATGACTATTTGGTATATTTACACAAGTCAAAAATTGACCTGGGAATTGATAATGATCCAGTTTCATTTTCACAAGCTATTGAAAGTAATAATTCTGATAGATGAATAAATACTATGAAAGATGAGTTCAAATCTATGGAACGGAATAAAGTATGGGACCTTGTTGAATTACCAGAAGGTTGCACAAGAGTTGGGTGTAAATGGATCTTTAAGACCAAACGTGACCCAACTGGCAACATCGAACGTCACAAGGCAAGACTTGTTGCAAAAGGTTTCATTCAAAAAGATGGCATCGACTATAAAAAAACATTTTCACCCATTTCTAGAAAAGATTCACTTAGAATTATAATGGCTTTAGTAGCTCATTATGACTTAGAGCTACGTCAAATGGATGAGAAAACACCCTCTTTAAATGGAAATTTGGAGGAAGAACTTTATATGAATCAACCTGAGAAGTTTTCTATTAGAGGAAAAGAACACATGGTGTGTAAACATAAGAAATCAATATACAGACTTAAACAAGCTTTCCGACAATGGTACCTTAAGTTTAATGAAACTATTGTAACTTTTGGAATTAAGGAACCTATTGTTGATAGGTGTATATATCAAAAGGTCAGTAGGAGTAAGTTTATTATGTTAGTCATGTACGTTGATGACATTTTGCCTGCTACTAATGATCTTGGTTTGTTGTATTATACCAAGAAATATCTCTCAAACAACTTTGACTTGTAAGATATGGGAGAGACATCTTATGTGATTGAAATATTTCGAGATAGATCACAAGAATTATTGGGGTTGTCTCATAAATTCTATATTAATAAAGTGTTAGAGAGATTTTTGATGGAAAAATACTCATCAAGTCTTGTTCCAATCTAGAAAGGAGATAAATTTAGTCTCAATCAATGTCTAAAGAATGAATTGAAACATAAGCAAATGAAATATTCCGTATGCATCAATCTTTGAGAGCCTAATGTATGCCCAGACATTAGTTTTTGTTGTTGGAATGCTGGGCCTATATCAAAGTAATCCAGGAATGGATCACTGGAAGGCTGCAAAGAAAATGTTGCGATACTTGCAAGGAACTAAAGATCATATGCTCACTTATAGAAGATGTGATCATCTTGATGTGATAGGATGTTCAAATTCAGATTATGTTGGTTGTGTGGATACAAGAAAATCCACAGTTGGATATTTGTTCTTGTTAGCTGGAGGAGCAATATCATCAAATAGTGTAGCAGTCTGTTATAACTGCATCCAGTATTGAACCCGAGTTTGTGGCATGCTTTGAGGCCACTGTTCGGGCTAATTGGTTGCAGAACCTTATTTCAGGACTTGGACTAGTCAACAGTATTTCCAAGCCGCTAAAAATTTATTGTGATAATATTGCAGCAATCTTCTTCTCCAAGAATGATAAGTATTCAATGAGTGCCAAACATATGGAATTGAAATACTTTTCGGTTAAGGAAGACGTCCAGAAACATAAAGTGACAATTGAACATATTTGCACCAAACTGATGATTGTCGATCCTTTGACGAAAGGATTACCACCAAAAATATTTTTTGAACATGTTGAAAGAATGGGTATGTCACGACCCGAGCCTACACCCTAGACGTGGCCGGCACTCGTAGACCATTACTGGTACCCAAGCGAACACTCATCCTGGCTGACTACAAGGGGAAAATTGAATTAAGCATACAAAGCTTAAAAACTAAAATAAAATTACACAAACTAAACTTTGTACAAAACATTAACTCAAATGAACAACTTAGAATAAAAATAAGATATTCAACTCACCATAAAATAGGCAACTTAAGTCTTTAAAACATTTAATAAAATAAATGAATAATACTGACTTCTCAACTATAGTGACTATATGAAGCCTCTAACTGATAAAGATTGAAGTCGGGACAAGACCCACGACATCCTGACTAAACTGAAAAGTAAATGAAATCCTCCAAAAACAAGGAGGCTCACCATAGCTAACTCGAACTTTTGGATGTATCAACGAAGCTCCTGTTGATTATCCTGAATACCTGTGTCTGCATCATGAGAAGATGCAGGCCAAATGGCTTAGTACGTGAAATGTACGAGCATGTAAGAGGACTTCTAAAGGATAACATAAGCTTGAAACATACTTACCTCTTCTCAAACTTACTCAACTCAAGGAATACTCAAGAATACTCAAAACTACTCAAACTTACTCAACTCAGAAGTACTCAAGGATAAGATACTTAACTCCGAGATTAGATACTCGACTTCAAAGGTATGATACTCGACTCAAAGATTAGATACTCAACTTCAAAGATATGATACTCGACTTGAAATACTCAACTCTGGATACTCCACTCATGAATACTTAACTAAACTTATTTCATTATAAAGCAGTTTAAAAGAAGTGCAATATAAAGAAAAGGAAAACTGTTTAAATCATGTTGTTAACTCATAATCATAATATCATAAAATACATACCATGCTCCATCTCAAAGTCTACTTGTGCAATGCAAGAATGAATTCTCATACCCACATTCATACTAAGTAGAACCCCTTGAGAAACCATGCAAATACTGTTGTGGTAGTTTCTCTAACCGACAACCATCACTTAAGAACTATAGTGATGATACAACGTTATTAGCCCCACGCTGCCCGGGCCATCCTATACTTTGCCATCACTATAGGACCTAACTAAACTTAGTGGATCCACTAGTCTATACGAAAAGGAATAATCTAAAAAGTATGACCCTTTTCTAACCATGATGGCTACATCGTTTTCATGGAGACTTGAGTTAATATGAAACTCACATCCCCACTTCATTGCTCAGTAATAATCCCAAAATATAACACTAGATCTTTATGTTTAAAACATACTTCTTCTGTGATTTGAGATTAGTGCTCAAAAACATACCTCAAAGGCTATCTTCGAAATCAAAGTTTCTTCTCTTGCTTCATTTGAAAGCGATTACTCTTTTCTGAAAACTAGCCCGTAGGCTCTTTGGAAATCTCAATTTCCATTCTTATTGAAATGTGAAAACATTTTAAATCTTTTTGGGAATACTTAGTCCCCATATACTTTTTGAAGGAAAGAACTTCAACTTTACTCTTTACTGAACTCAAAACTTAAGTATTAAAATAAAGTTAAAACGTTTGTAAAGGACTTCTTAAAATACGGTTCATGCCGAATTATGGACATGAACGACTCAACATAAGGTTTTCAATAACCATAGATAGAACTTAAACACATGGAACTCAAGAACTTCAATGATACTACTCATTTCAAGAATTCTCAACTCAGAGTTCATGCGGAATTATGAGCATGAACTACTCAACTCAATGACTCAAAGATACTTCTCATCTCTAGACTGTTTGACTTATAATGTTCATGCGGAATTATGAGAATGAAATATTCAACTCAATGACTCAAAGATACTTCTCAAAAGGGATTAGAAACTCAACACTTAAAGGCTTAGAACTTGAAGATACCACTTCTCTGAAAGATTCTCAACTTACGAAGTTTATGCGAAATTATGGGCATGAAACAACTAGACTCGATGGTCTACATAACTATATGGAAATCATGTATATGACTCTTCTTATTCTATGACTTACTTCCTCAAAATCACAACTCAAATCGATGGTGGATCTCAAATGATTCACAATTGAACTCAAAGACTTTCTTGAACTCTACTCTTAACTCTCTCTTGAATGTGAATTACGAATTCAAGAGTTATCCTTCATGGTATGAAGGATCTCGTGATGACAAGGTAGACTCATGAATACATTCTCCTCACTCGTACTCACTTGCTCGAGTCTTGAAACAAGTTATTAGAAATTGTAGAAGACTCCTGAAAAGAGAAAAAGGGATTTTCTGAAAATTGTTCAAATGAACTCTCAAGACTGGACTCTCAACTCTACCTTGAATGTGATTTATGAATTCAAGGTTGTGATTTGTGATAGGAAAGGTCTCGTGATGTTTAGGAATGATTTTAGATAGCTAAACATGAGAAAAAACTAAAGACCAATATTTGATGGTGGGTCTGCAACGCGGAGAAGCTTTTAAAATTTGGTTTTTAAAACATCTTTTGAGGCAGAACACCTCGTGTCAGCTTCGCGACGCGAAGCAGAAATTTTCAAAACAGGTGAGTGGGGGCGCGAAATTTCTTCTTCGTTTTCAAACTCCAATTTGCCTAACTTCGATTCTCTTTCTAAATCTCTCTTTAGATTTAGATACCCAGCACAAGAACAAAAAAATCTAACTCTTACAACACTATAAATAACAAATAACCTCAAGAACTCCTCAATCTCAGCCCAATTCAAGAACGATAGCAATTTCATGGATAGATAACAAGAACATCAGATTTTCAACTTTCTAGAACGAATCTAACAGTGAAATTAACATGATTGGCGTCTGGGTGAACAAACCCAACATTATGAAAGCTTACATACCAGAAAGAATTATCTTCTGGACGCAACTTGAAGGAAAATCATGAGAGATGAACCCTAGCCATAGCATTTCTTGAATTTCTTGAGTGTAGAATCTTTGGAGTGAATTAGAGGGTTTGATTTGTGAAAACTTATTTTCTACAGGTTTAGGGCAATATAGATGACCTTCTAAGGGTTTTTAGGACTAAAATACCCCTAAAGAAATAATTAAAATGAGCTGGGAGTCGGAATTACTTTCCACTAGGCATTGAGGTCCGTGTTGGCTCCGCGTCGCGGAGCTATTGCGGAGATACTGCTAGGTTTGCGCGATGTTAGTAAATCTGTTATAACCTTTTACTCAGAACTCGGAATTTAGATAACTAAGTGGCGTTGGAAAGAGGACTCGAAGGGCTTTAATTTTTAAACTAGTAGCTCATGTAACTCATCATGTACTTGGAGTTATGGTCGTTTGAAGTTGACACAAAACTTAAGAAAAACTAGGAATGACTTGAATGCTTTTCTCTTAGATTCTTCTTGAAACTCAAGGTGCAACATCTAGTGACATTAATACTCAAGAAATTCTAAATTCCTTGCAAAATTATCACTCAATATGAAGTATGCTTCGAGTCTTAGCTCAAATTTTTTTCTGGGGTGTTACAATATCTCCCCCTTGGGATCATTCGTCCTCGAATGACGACTGGACTGGGTATGGAATGGTTTACTCTTACTAAGTTCTGAGTCTAATGGCATGCTCTTACTATATTCAAGCTTAACCCAAATCCTTAAGTTCGGATTATATACCTCTCTATAGGAAATCTCATCCCAAACTAGTACTCTCAACCACCATATTGGGCTCATAGCAAGAACCACCAAATATTTAACTACACAACATTCAAGCATAGTACTCTAACAACTCCATTGACTCTTACTATCCAAATCCTTAAGAAATTCTCCACACTTGACCTGAATTCTCAACTTATCATCTCCCCCTTAGGTCTAAAGCTAACACTTGACGGCTATGGACCTATTCCACATTGACAACTCAATTATGCTATCTAGGCACACATGGAAAATCATAACTTAATTGGAACCTCATATGGTATCATACCATCTCGGCACACCTCTTAATGCTCTTGTTACTCTTGTGACTTAGCCACACTTCACTGCCCTTATTTAAACGTTAGGGTCTCTCACTTGTACCGCTCATATCTATTGCATCTAATCACCTCAATTCCTCACCTACTCTATGTTAAGTCTTATAGATAAAATCTGAAGACTAACATCACCCTCATGTTTCCATTCTTTTGATCATGACACTCACCTCAAATTCAATCTTAAAGTTAATCACTAAACCCGAATATCCTCATGATTGAATGTCTACTACACTAACTCACAACTACTATGCACAATTGTAGAAACACTCATCCAATAGGACCTTATGGTAAATAGTCAATCGTTGCCTCTTGGTCTTCATACTTACAATTTCTATCACCTTCGACTTCACAACATAAGTACTATTCACTATATATCGATGCCTAATTAGTTCTATTACACTTTGAATATTATGGGCACTTCCTCAAAATCATAAGCCTAGCTTAGATCTATAACCTCATGAATACTGTTTATCTTCTATTCATCACTTACACTTAGTCATTTCCTACATAATGACACTTCATCACCAACTCCTTTCTAGCTACAACACACTCTACTTCCTATGATGAAATCTTCACAACTCATCACTTCTTAGTCTACCCATAAGGGAAAACTCCTCATTACTAACTTACTTGGTACATGACTATAGAAACATAGCTTGTCACAACACCATTTCCCTTACTTAGATTACTAAACCTCTACATACTTTCCTCTAACTCTGGGCTCTTTCACTACTACTGCTCATGATCTAATAACTCATGTTACCCTTCAGGGTCAAAATATTACCCAAGCTCTAAACATACTTCCTCATAAGGATATTAGCTGAAATAAGGCTTAAGGAGAAGAGTACAACTCACTTTTAGCTCAAACGCATGATTCAGATGAATATGGGTGCATTCCTCTGAAACTGAACACTTAACTTACTCTTGGACTTCTCTTAAACCCCACTAGAGTCTCATGACTTCCTCAAAACTATCGCTAAGAAAAACTCATCGACAAAGAACTGACTCTATTTTTCAACCACCTCTAGTATGATGGGTAGTCGAATGATTCTGAGAAACTCACGAGTTAGAATAAGTCTCTATGACATTGCTCTATTGCACTATTAAGAGTATGAAAGAAAATAAACTTTTCTTAAATGTTTGTAGTCCCTCATTTATAGAAGTGGGGCACTCACAACCATAAATAAGATCATATTGACACGGCTTCATAGACACCCTAGGACACTTAAACTCTGTGCTCTGATTCCAAGTTTGTCACGACCCGAGCCTTCACCCTGGATGTGGCCATCACTCAAAGACCATTGTTGGTCTACAAGCAAACCCTCATCCTGGTTGACTACAAGTGGAAAACTGTTTCAAGCATACAAAGCTTAAAAACTAAAATAAAATTCCATAAACTCAACATTGTACAAAACTTTAACTCAAATGAACAACTTAGAATAAAAATAAGATATTCAACTCGCCATAAAATAGGCAACTTAAGTCTTTAAAATATTTAATAAAATAAATGAATAATACAGACTTCTCAACTATACTGACTATCTATGAAGCCTCTAACTAATAAAGATGGAAGTCGGGAAAAAATTCACGGCATCCTGACTAAACTGAAAAGTAAATGAAATACTCCGGAAACAAGGAGGCTCACCATAGCTAACTCGAACATCCGGATGTATCAATGAAGCTCCTGTTGATGATCTTGAATACCTGTGTCTGCATCATTAGAAGATGCAAGCCAATTGGCTCAATACGTGGAATGTATGAGCATGTAAGTGGAATTCTAAAGCATAACATAAGCTTGAAACTTTATAAAAAGAGAAACATACTTACCTCTTCTCAAACTTACTCAACTCAAGGAATACTCAAGAATACTCAAAACTACTCAAACTTACTCAACTCAGAGATTAGCTACTAGACTTCAAAGGTATGATACTCGACTCAAAGATTATATACTCAACTTCAAAGATATGATACTCGACTTGAAATACTAAACTCTGGATACTCAACTCATGAATACTTCACTAAACTTATTTCATTATAAAGTAGTTTAAAACAAGTGTAATATAAAGAAAAGGAAAATTGTTTAAAACATGATGTTAACTCATAATCATAATATAATAAAAGGCATATCATGCTCCCTCTCAAAGTCTACTTGTGCAATGCATGAATGAAGTCCCATACCCCCATTCATATTATGTAGAACTCCTTGAGGAACCATGCAAATATTGTTGTGGGAGTTTCTCTAACTTAAGTCTTAAAACAAAGTTAAACGTTTGTAAAAGACTTCTTAAAATATGGTTCATGTCTAATTTGGAAATGAACGACTCAATGCAAGGTTTTCAATAACCATGCATAGAACTCAAATACTTTGAACTCAAGAACTTCAATGATACTACTCATTTCAAGAATGCTCAACTCAGAGTTCATGTGGAATTATGAGCACGAACTACTCAACTGATTGACTCAAAGATANCTTCTCTTAAACCCCACTAGAGTCTCATGACTTCCTCAAAACTATCGCTAAGAAAAACTCATCGACAAAGAACTGACTCTATTTTTCAACCACCTCTAGTATGATGGGTAGTCGAATGATTCTGAGAAACTCACGAGTTAGAATAAGTCTCTATGACATTGCTCTATTGCACTATTAAGAGTATGAAAGAAAATAAACTTTTCTTAAATGTTTGTAGTCCCTCATTTATAGAAGTGGGGCACTCACAACCATAAATAAGATCATATTGACACGGCTTCATAGACACCCTAGGACACTTAAACTCTGTGCTCTGATTCCAAGTTTGTCACGACCCGAGCCTTCACCCTGGATGTGGCCATCACTCAAAGACCATTGTTGGTCTACAAGCAAACCCTCATCCTGGTTGACTACAAGTGGAAAACTGTTTCAAGCATACAAAGCTTAAAAACTAAAATAAAATTCCATAAACTCAACATTGTACAAAACTTTAACTCAAATGAACAACTTAGAATAAAAATAAGATATTCAACTCGCCATAAAATAGGCAACTTAAGTCTTTAAAATATTTAATAAAATAAATGAATAATACAGACTTCTCAACTATATTGACTATCTATGAGGCCTCTAACTAATAAAGATGGAAGTCGGGACAAAATCCACGACATCCTGACTAACCTAAAAAGTAAATGAAATCCTCCGGAAACAAGGAGGCTCACCATAGCTAACTCGAACATCCGGATGTATCAATGAAGCTCCTGTTGATGATCTTGAATACCTGTGTCTGCATCATTAGAAGATGCAAGCCAATTGGCTCAATACGTGGAATGTATGAGCATGTAAGTGGAATTCTAAAGCATAACATAAGCTTGAAACTTTATAAAAAGAGAAACATACTTACCTCTTCTCAAACTTACTCAACTCAAGGAATATTCAGGATACTCGAAACTACTCAAACTTACTCAACTCAGAGATTAGATACTAGACTTCAAAGGTATGATACTCGACTCAAAGATTATATACTCAACTTCAAAGATATGATACTCGACTTGAAATACTGAACTCTAGATACTCAACTCATGAATACTTAACTAAACTCATTTCATTATAAAGTAGTTTAAAACAAGTGCAATATAAAGAAAAGGAAAATTGTTTAAAACATGATGTTAACTCATAATCATAATATAATAAAAGGCATACCATGCTCCCTCTCAAAGTCTACTTGTGCAATACATGAATGAAGTCTCATACCCCCATTCATATTATGTAGAACTCCTTGAGGAACAATGCAAATATTATTGTGGGAGTTTCTCATAGCAACAACCATCACTTAAGAACTATATTGATGATACAACATTATTAGCCCCACGCTGCCCGGGCCATCCTATACTTTGCCATCAGTATAGGACCTAACTGAACTTAGTGGATCCACTAGTCTATGCGAAAAGGATTCATCTAAAAAGTATGACCCTTTTCTACCCATGATGACTACATGGTTTTCATGGAGACTTGAGTTAATATGAAACTCGCATCCCCACATCGGTGCTCAAGAATACTCCCAAAATATAACACTAGCTATTTATGTCTAAAACATACTTCTTCTGTGATTTGAAATTAGTGCTCAAAAACATACCTCAAAGGCTCTATTGGAAATCAAAGTTTCTTCTCTTGCTTCATTTGAAAGCGATTACTCTT
The DNA here is from genome assembly GCF_019186545.1 of Solanum stenotomum. NCBI lineage: Eukaryota > Viridiplantae > Streptophyta > Magnoliopsida > Solanales > Solanaceae > Solanum > Solanum stenotomum. The sequence goes on from NC_064292.1 coordinate 33,257,533, forward strand.
TTCTGAAAACTAGCCTGAAGGCTCTTTGGAAATCTTCGTTTCCGTTCTTATTTAAATGTGAAAACATTTTAAATCTCTTTGGGAATACTTAGTCCCCATATACTTTTTGAAGAAAAGAACTTGAACTTTACTATTTACTGAACTCAAAACTTAAGTCTTAAAACAAAGTTAAACGTTTGTAAAAGACTTCTTAAAATATGGTTCATGTCGAATTTGGAAATGAACGACTCAATCCAAGGTTTTCAATAACCATGCATAGAACTCAAATACTTTGAACTCAAGAACTTCAATGATACTACTCATTTCAGGAATGCTCAACTCAGAGTTCATGTGGAATTATGAGCACGAACTACTCAACTGATTAACTCAAAGATACTTCTCATCTCTAGACTATTCGACTTATAATGTTCATGCGGAATTATGAGCATGAAATATTTAACTCAAGGACTCAAAGATACTTCTCAAAAGGGATTAGGAAATCAACACTTAAAGGCTTAGAACTTGAAGATACCACTTCTCTGAAAGATTCTTAACTTACGAAGTTCATGCGAAATTATGGGCATGAAACAACTAGAGTCGATGGTCTACATAACTATATGGAAATCATGTATATGACTCTTCTTATTCTATGACTTACTTCCTCAAAATCATAACTCAAATCGATGGTGGATCTCAAAGGATTCACAACTGAACTCAAAGACTTTCTATAACTCTACTCTTAACTCTCTCTTGAATGTGAATTATGAATTCAAGAGTTATGCTTCATGGTATGAAGGATCTCGTGATGACAAGGTAGACTCATGAACACATTCTCCTCACTCGTACTCACTTGCTCGAGTCTTGAAACAAGTTATTAGAAATTGTAGAAGACTCCTGAAAAGACATAAAGGGATTTTCTAAAAATTGTTCGAATGAACTCTCAAGACTGGACTCTGAACTCTACTTTGAATGTGATTTATGAATTCAAGGTTGTTATTTGTGATAGGAAAGGTCTCATTATATTTAGGAATGACTTTAGATAGCTAAACATGAGAAAAGACTGAAAACCAATATTTCAGGGTGGGTTCGCGACGCGGAGAGGCTTTTAAAATTTGGTTTCGGAAACGTCATTTGAGGCAGAACACCTCGTGTCAGATCCGCGACGCGATGCATAAATTTTCAAAACTGGGGAGTGGGGGCGTGACGCGGGGGTAGGTTCAAAATCTCGACTGATGAAATTTCTTCTTCATTTTCTAACCCCAATTTGCCTATCTTCGATTTTTTTCTAAATCTCTTTTTAGATTTAGATACCCAGCACAAGAACACAAGAATCTAACTCTAACAACTCTATAAATCGAAAATAACCTCAAGAACTCCTCAATCTCAGCCCAATTCAAGAACGAAAGCAATTTCATGGATACATAACAAGAACATCATATTTTCAACTTTCTAGAACGAATCTAACGGTGAAATTAACATGATTGGCATGTGGGTGAATAAACCCAACACTATGAAAGCTTACATACCAGAAAGAATTATCCTCTGGATGCAACTTGAAGGAAAATCTTGAGAGATGAACCCTAGCCTTAGCGTTTCTTGAATTTCTGGAATGTAGAATCTTTGGAGTGAATTAAAGGGTTTAATTTGTGAAAACATATTTTCTACAGGTTTAAGGAAATATAGATGACCTTCTAAGATTTTTTAGGACTAAAATACCCCTAAAGAAATATTTAAAACGAGTTGGGAGTCGGAATTATTTTCCACCAGGCAGTGAGGTCCGTGTTAGCTCCGTGTCGCGGAGCTATTGCGGAGATGCTGCCAGGTTTGCGCGACGTTAGTAAATCCGTCATAACCATTTATTCAAAACTCGGAATTGAGAAAACTCAGTGGCATTGGAAAGTGGACTCGAAGGGCTTTAATTTTCTATCTAGTAGCTCATGTTACTCATCATGTACTTGGAGTTATGGTCGTTTGAAGTTGACACAAATCTTAAGAAAAACTAGGAATGACTTGAATGTTTTTCTCTTAGGTTCTTCTTGAAACTCAAGGTGCAACATCTGGTGACATTAATACTCAAGAAATTTTAAATTCCTTGCCAAAATCTCACTCACTATGAAGAACGGTTCGAGTCTTAGCTCAAATTTTTTCTGGGGGGTTACACGGTATTATTGATGGAAATGAATGACTTTATGTAAAGATTTTATTATGTTCATGCGAATTGACACTTTGAGCTCGATATATATATGTTTCTCTTGTTACTTGTTTTCTCTTGTATACGTTATGTTGAGAATGACGATGGCAAGTTTTGTTTTAGATAAAGATATTCTAAGCATTATTGTTGGACCATTATGTATATAAATGTTGTGTTGGACAATATACTGATATTGTAGTACATGGAAGGAATTATATCAAGAAGTGATGTATGACTGCCATGACTCCTATTAGTTGATTTGCTCAAACAACAAATAATGTTGGATTTAGTATATGTGCACATTGTAATTTAAATATTTATTAAACCATTAAGTAAATGATGCTACGTGTGCCAAGTGGGAGAATGTTAGTTTTATGGCCCACGTGTGTTAGTTTTGATGGCTCATATAATATTGTTTTGGTTTAATATTTTATTACTAACTAAATTTTAATTGAGTAAATATGGGAAGTTTATTTTGGTTATAACTCTCCACTACCTACTTTGATGGAAAGTGGGAATTAACCGCTTGGTCCTTTCTCTGCCTATTAAAAGGGAATAACCTATCCCATCTACGGTATCCTGAAACGCACAAGGTAAAGAGAGAGAAAAGAAAACTAGTTCTTTATCAAGACTCAAGAAAAGACTTCCGCTCAATTCAGGTCAAGAATTATAATGGCTAATTTGGGTATGTATTCTTGATTCAATTATTATAGTAATAGATTTATGTGAAAAACATATAGGCCTACTATCATGAATAATTAACAGGATTTATGAATATTTAGATTGTTTATGTTTTCACAATTCCTTTAAATCCTTACATAAATATATAACAAAATTATATATCTCAAAGAAAAATGAAGAGCAGAAATAGTAATCTTTGATAAATTTTCTTTCTACGTTCTCCTAGTAACACTATCATTTTTTCACTGATATAATAAACTTCAAAAGGTTGATTGCTCTTTTAAAAGTATTTGTGTATTTTTATTTTACTTCCATTATATATATATATATATATATATATATGGATAAGCTAAATTGTCTCTCTCCCACATGTCATATATATTTTCCGCACATTCTAAACCATTTCATTACATTTTACGACATGAAGTTTTCTAAATATCTTATTATTAAAGATAAATAATAGAAAAGGTAAATTTTGTAAAAGAAATACATATTGATGATCTAGATGCAAATTAATCAAAAAAGGTCAGACCGCCTCCTAAAATAGAGTATGAAAAAGATATCATGATGAGATATCTCTAGAAAAAAAAGAAGAAGTAGTAACCACCAATAAATTTTCTCTTCTATGTTCTCCAAAATTAATGTTGTCAGGTTTTCATTGGTATAATTACTTTCTCGAGGTTTATTGATTTTTCTAAAGTATCTGAGTATTTTTATTTATTATTTTTGAGATGATAAAATTCAGGACTCTCATGGTTACTTATCTCAAGGGGAAGGGGGGAGGCAGAATTAGTAGCAATCTTTGGTAAAAGTTTATCTCTTTATTCCAATTAGACTTTGTTAAAATGATATAATATTGCTCCTTCTAAAATATTTGAGCATTTTAATTTTATTTCTATCAGTTGATGACGTTTAGAACCTCTAACTATTTAATATCAATTTCAAGAACTTCATCGTTCGATCAAAATGAGAGTTTGAATTGCACCTTGATATCTTTCTTAAATATGTACAAATATATGGTCAATCAATTAATGAAACAGGAAAAAATATGTTAGACGTAATACATCCATAACAATGTTAATTATTGCAATTTCACATCTATTTAACAAAAATGGTACATTTAATGTGAGTTGGAGAGTCTAACTAGAATAAGCTTAAGCTAATGAAGTATCAGAATGGAAATTGAGCTCCAGCTATATTCTCACGCGTGTGCACACATCCGATTAACTAAATCCTCTCTCTCTCTCTCTGTCACACACACAAAAACACATAAACACACACCATATATATATTTCGATTAAATTCAATATTTTCTTCAATAGTTTAGTATAATTAGAAATATAACCCAATCTGTAACACCTCACCATTTGAAAGAACTAGAAAGAACTAGAATTAGAAGGAGTCATATTTGGAAGGAATAAAAAATCTAGAAAATTGGTTCAGTTATGTTAAGTTGAGTTTTGGGTAAACTTCAAACGACCATAACTTCTAGCTCAGGATGATTTTGGTGAGATGATAGATACCATAGGAAATACCTTTGAATTATCTTTCCAATGCCGCCGAGTTTGCTCAATTCCAAGTTCGTATGAATGAGATATGTCCATTTGAAGTTGGGCAGTCTAGATAAGGAAAGTCAAAACCGGATTTTGGAATGGTATTTTGGTCTTTTCCATACCCAATTAATTTATTTCATTTTTAGGAATTTAATTGGGGTCTAATCATAATTAGATCAGTTTACGCATTTACCAAAACATACTAGGGCTTGGAGAAAAGAGAAAAGAGGAGAAAGGAGAAGAAAAGTTCAAGATTCATCAAGATCATGCGATTTTGGTTGTGGATTTCGCAAAGGATTCAATCCTACGAGGTATGAGAGATCACATAGCATTGGGTTAGTTCACCCACGTGCCAATCAGGATTCAATTCAGTGTAATTGTGTTTTTGAAAGAAAAGATTACGAGTTTTTGATGAAATTCGTTTCAGTTCTTATGGGTTCTTGTTTTTGATCAAGTTCTTGAAAAGTTTCTTGAGTTTGATTCATGATATTAGGTGTGATTTTGAGTACAATATTACATATATTGATGATATAGTCGATTCTAAGTGTTTGGGAAAAGAATCAAGTGAATTGATAGGGTTTAGAGTTGAAAAACGAAGAAGAAATTGTGGGATTTTCTAGGAAGGGGGATAGGGCACCGCGCCTCCCAGAGCGCCCCAAGAGGAGTTCTGAAATTTGGTGTCTGGGGAGCCGCGCCAGCCAGAGCACCCCAACCCAGGTTCTGAACTTCAACCTTTCTCAGAGCGCCAGGGACACCAGTTCTTCCACTCTTTCCCCCTTCTTTCCGTACTATTTCCTTAGTAACGTACCTATGTTTCCTAGTTGATTTCTACACTCTAAGGTATGTCTAAACATCATGAAATCATCCATAAACATGAGATCATGAACCTTCAATCCATAATTCAATTCAAGGAAAGTTAAGAGTCAAGTCAAGAGAAAGTCATAGAGTGTTCCAAAAGTCTTTTACAAACGTTTTAACTTTGCTTTAAGGCTTGAGTTTTGACTTGAGTAAATAATAAGAGTAAAGTTCATTTATTCAAAAGATTATATGGGAACTAAGTGTTCCCAAGAGTTGAAATGTTTTCACATTTAAACAAGAGAGGAAACACAGATTTCCAAGAGAGCCTTTGAGCTAATTTTTGAGTAATTATCTCAAATCACAGAAAGAGCTTTGTTTTTAAAACATATGAGCTGAGTATATTTTTGGGAATAGTATTGAGCACCGATATGGGGACTAGTTCATAATAACTCAAGTCTCCAGAAACCATGTAGCCATCATGGGTAGAAAGGATCATACTTTTTAGATGATTCCTTAGTGCTTTTAATTTTAGACTATTGGATCCACTTAGTTGAGGTGTTCTATATCATGGCAAGGTATAGGACAGTTCTGGCAGCATGGGCAAGACGTTGTATCATCACTTTAGCTCATAGTGGTGGTTGTCGGTAAGAGAAACTCTCACAACATTATATTACTTTATATCTAAACTGAGTTGTTATTGTATTTCTTTAATGCATTGAGTTGTCATCAACTATTTTAAATGCCTTGTATAAACTGCACCTTATTTGTTGTTTTAACTTTGCATTTGAATTGAGTATTCATGAGTTGAGTATAGCTAAGGTAAGTGATCCTTTTAAATTCCCTTCAAGCTTATGTTATGCTTAATTTTCCCCTCGCATACTCGTATATTCAATGTATAGATGCCTTTTGGCCTGCATCGTTTTATGATACAGATACAAGTAACCAGGATCAGCACCCAACGCCACGTTGATCCAATTGAGCACTTAGAGTCAGTTGGTGAGCCTACTTGCTTTCCGGAGGATCCCTCATTATCTTGTTTTTAGTATTTCAGTTGTTAGGATGATCGAGGGTCTTGTCCCGAAATCCCTTATTGTTTTAGAGGCTTCATAGACGAGTAGTTATAGTTTTTTAGTCTTTCTGTTTTCAGTTGTATACATTAAGGCTTGAGTTGCCATTTTGGCAAGCTTAATATTTATTTCAGATATTGCATGAGTTGTCCTTTGAGACTCTTTCTTGTTATTTAAGTCTTCCGTTGTAAGTTAAGCCAGGCCAAGGGTTCTCTTGGGGCCAGCAATGGTTTTCGAGTGCCAGTCCCGCCCAGGGTGTATGCTCGGGGCTTGACAAACTTGTATTAGAGCATAGAGTTCAAGAGTCTTAGGGAGTCTATGAAGTCGTGTTTGTAGAGTCCTAGTTATCGGTCTGAAGCGTGCTACATTTATAATTAGGAGGATTCAACATTTAGGAAATTCCTTCACCTCTTTAATACTCATTTCGTGCGGTAGAGTTCATCTCTATAAAGTCTCTTTCTAATTCGTGCTTGCACGTGTATTTTAGTTGATCATGCCTCCACGAAGAGCTGTCAGAGGTCATCTGACTAGGAGAAATGTTAAACAACAAGAACAAGAGGTACCTAATGCACCGGAAGTGCAACCCCAAGGAGAGGTCAGAAATGCTGAATTCCATAAAGCTATCCAGCTATTGAGCCAAGTTGTGACCAATCAAGCTAGGCAACAGAGAGGAAATCGTCAGGATCCGTGAGTCCTTTAGGATGAATCCTCCAAGCATCACTAGTTCAAGCACTACTGAGGATCTGGAAAACTTTGTTAAGGAACTATAAAAGGTATTTGAGGTCATGCACGTTACCGATGCTGAGTGACTTCACATCCACAGAAGAATGTTGCTAGGACTTAGTTTGACAAGTGGAATAAGGGTAGAGTTGAGGGTGCACCAATTCTGAGTTGGGAGTCATGTTTAAGGAGGCTTTCTTGGGGCATTTCTTTCCCCGTGAACTTAAAGAAGCCAAAGTGCGGCAATTCCTTACCCTTAAGCGGGATTCACTAAGTGTTCATGAGTATGGTTTGAAGTTTACCAAAATTTCCCGATATGCTTCGTAGATGGTTGCAATATGAGGAGTAAGATGAGTTTATTTGTTGTTAGGCTGTCTCGCCTATAGAGTAAGGAAGGTAAGGCTGCGATGTTAATAAATGACATGGATATAGCAAGGTTGATGGTTTATGTGTAGCAGGTTGAGAAAGAGAAGCTAAGGGATATGGAGAAGTTTAGAAACAAGAAAGCTAAGACAGGGAATGAGTCCAGGCAGCAAAGGAGTAATGGGAACCTTTCTTTCTTTCAACAAAAGCAAAAGGGACCTGCTCTATTATTTTCTAGTTCACCTGCACCCAAAAACAAAGGTGAGAAGAATAGTCAGAATTCACAACACACTTCAGAGCTAGACCTGCACAGTCTCGGGGTAGTGTGTCACAAGGAGGTAATTGGGCTCCTGCATGTGCTAAGTGTGGTAGGAACCACCCAGGTAAGTGTCCTGATGGCTCCACTGGTTGTTTCAAGTGTGGCCAAGAGGGTCACTTCATGAAATAGTGCCCCAAGAACCGGCAAAGTAATGGGAATTACATCAATAGAGCACAATATTTTATCAGTTGCTCCACCAGACAGGGCTACACCTAAAGGAGCTACTTCAGGTAGTTACGGAGGAGCAAACCACCAATATGCTATCACGAGTCGTCAGGAGCAAGAAAATTCTCCAGATGTTGTCACTGGTATGATCAAAGTCTTTACTCTTAAAGTTTATGCTTTGCTAGACCTATGAGCGAGTTTATCTTTTATGACTCCTTATGTTGCAATGAAATTTGATTTTCTTCCTGAGAAACTTTGTGTGCCCTTTTGTGTTTCTACACTGGTTAGGGAGTCTATTCTAGTTGACCGAGTATATAGTTATTGTGTCATTTCCATCAATCATAAGAACACCATGGCTGATTAATTTGAGTTAGACATGGTATATTTTGATGCCATTCTAGGTATGGATTAACTTCATGCCTGTTATGCCTATATTGATTTTAGAACTCGAGTTATTAGGTTCCAAATTCCTAATGAGCAAGTTATATGGTGGAGTGGCAGTTCANGTTGCTCCACCAGACAGGGCTACACCTAAAGGAGCTACTTCAGGTAGTTACGGAGGAGCAAACCACCAATATGCTATCACGAGTCGTCAGGAGCAAGAAAATTCTCCAGATGTTGTCACTGGTATGATCAAAGTCTTTACTTTTAAAGTTTATGCTTTGCTAGACCCATGAGCGAGTTTATCTTTTATGACTCCTTATGTTGCAATGAAACTTGATTTTCTTCCTGAGAAACTTTGTGTGCCCTTTTGTGTTTCTACACCGGTTGGGGAGTCTATTCTAGTTGACCGAGTATATAGTGATTGTGTCATTTCCATCAATCATAAGAACACCATGGCTGATTAATTTGAGTTAGACATGGTATATTTTGATGCCATTCTAGGTATGGATTAACTTCATGCCTGTTATGCCTATATTGATTTTAGAACTCGAGTTATTAGGTTCCAAATTCCTAATGAGCAAGTTATATGGTGGAGTGGCAGTTCAACAGTGCCTAAGGGTCATTTCATTTCGTACCTTAAGGTGAGAAAGTTATTTTCCAAGGGTTATGTCTATCACTTAGTCTGAGTTAATGACTCTAGTGTTGAGAGGCCTCATATTGAGTCAGTTCCAATTGTGAGTGAGTTTCCAAAAGTCTTTCCTGATGATCTACCTGGAGTCCCTCCTTAGAGAGATAGACTTCGGTATAGATATTCTTCGTGATACTCGTCCTATATCTATTTCTCCATATCGAATGGATCCAACAAAGTTGAAGAGCTGAAAGAGCAGTTGAAAGGTCTCATAGCGAAAGGTTTTATTTGTCCAAGTGTCTCACCTTGGGGCACTCTGGTCTTATTTATGAGGAAGAATGATGGTTCCCTTAGGATATGTATAGATTACCATCAATTGAACAAGGTTACGATCAAGAATAAGTATCTCTTTCTCAGAATTGATGATCATTTCGATAAGCTTCAGGGTGCCACGTGTTTCTCTAAGATAGACCTTAGATCAGACTACCATCAGTTGAGGGTAAGGGAATGTGACATTCCAAAGATGGCTTTCAGGAACCATTATGGTCATTATGAGTTTTTGGTCATATCCTTCGGTTTAACCAATGTACGTGCAGCATTCATGGACCTTATGAATATAGTATTCAAGCCTTATTTAGATATGTTTCTTATTGTGTTCATTCACGACATACTAATATATTCGAGTAATGAGGAAGATCATGCTAGCCATCTTCGAATAGTTCTCCAAACTCTAAAGGATAGAGAGTTGTATGATAAGTTCTCAAAATGTGAGTTTTGGCTTGAATTTGTGACATTCTTAGGCCACATTGTTTCCGATAATGGGATTAGAGTTGATACCCAGAAAATAGAGGCAGTGCAGAATTGGCCTAGACCCACATCTCTAATTGATATTAGGAGTTTCTTGGGGTTGGTTGGATATTATAGAAGGTTCGTAGAGGGGTTCTCATCTATTTCATCCCCTTTGACCAAGTTAACTTAGAAAATAGTGAAGTTTCAATGGTCTGAGGCTTGTGAGAAAAGCTTTCAGGAATTGAAAAAGAGGTTGACTACTGCCCCAGTATTGACCTTACCAGAAGGTACGCAAGGCTTTGTTGTATACTTTGAGGCGTCTAGAGTGGGTTTGGGTTGTGTGATAAAGCAGAATGACAAAGTGATAGTTTATTCCTCTAGACAGTTGAAAGTTCACGAGAAGAACTACCCAACCCATGATCTAGAGTTGGCTGCCGTAGTATTTGCTATGAAAATATGGCGCCACTATCTTTATGGTGTTCATGTGGATGTGTTCACCGATCACAAGAGTCGTCAGTATGTGTTTAGTAAGAAAGAGCTTAATCTCAAACAAAGAAGGTGGTTAGAATTACTAAAGGATTATGACATGAGTATTCTTTATCACCCAAGTAAGGAAAATGTTGTTGATGATGCCTTGAGCAGGTTGTCTATGGTTAGTACCGCCCATTTTGAGGAGGATAAGAAAGAGTTAGCGAAAGAGGTGCATAGATTTGCATGATTGGGAGTTCGACTAATGGATTCCAAAGAAGGAGGGGTAGTTGTGATGAATGAGATTGAATCATCATTAGTGTCAGAAGTAAAAGAGAAGCAAGACCAAGATCCTATTTTGCTTGAATTGAAGGCAAATGTTCATAAGCAAAACGTATTGGCTTACGAACAATGGGGAGATAGTGTATTGAGGTATCAAGGTAGGTTGTGTGTACCAAGGGTGGATGAACTCCAAGAAAGAATCATGGAGGAAGCTTATAGATCTAGATATTCCATTCATCCAGGTTCCACAAAGATGTATTGTGACTTGAGAGAAGTTTATTGGTGGAGTAGTATGAAGAAGGACATTGCAGAATTTGTTGCTAAGTGTCCAAATTGCCAACAAGTTAAAGTAGAGCACCAAAGTCTCGGTGGTATGGCTCAGAATATAGAACTTCCGGAGTGGAAGTGGGAGATGATCAATATGGATGTCATCACAGGTTTACCAAGGTCTCGCAGGCATCATGATTCTATTTGGGTGATTGTGGATCGAATGACCAAATCAGCCCACTTTTTGCCTGTAAAGCCTACCCATTCAGCAAAAGATTATGATAATTTATATATTCAAAAGGTGGTCAGACTTCATGGGGTTCCGGTATCGATTATTTTAGACAGAGGAGCACAATTTACTGCACAGTTCTAGAAATCTTTTCAGAAAGGCTTGGGTTCCAAGGTGAACTTAAGTACTGCTTTTGATCCTCAGACAGATGGTCAAGAAGAGCGCACTATTCAGAAAATATGTTGAGGGCATGTGTGATTGATTATAAGGGGAATTGGGTTGATCACCTACCTCTCATTGAGTTCGCTTACAACAATAGTTACCACTCTAGCATCCAAATGGCTCCTTATGAAGCTCTTTATGGGAGAAGATGCAGATCTCCTATTGGATGGTTTGAAGTTGTTGAAGCTGGTTTGATAGGACCAGACTTAGTTCACCAAGTTATGGAGAAAGTGAAAGTCATTTAAGAGAGGTTGAAAATAGCGCAGAGTCATCAGAAATCCTACACATATGTTAGGATAAGGGAGTTAGAGTTTAAAGTAGGTGATTGGGTATACTTGAAAGTTTCACTTATGAAGGGTGTTATGAGTCTTGGTAAGAAGGGGAAGCTTAATATCCAAACAAGTTGGTAATGTAGCTTATGAGTTAGAGCTACCCCAAGAGTTAGCAGTGGTTCATCCGGTATTCCACATCTCGATGTTGAAGAAATGCATGGGAGAACCTTAACTTGTCATACCTTCTGAAGATATTGGTACCAATGATAGCTTATCTTATGAGGAGATCCATGTTCAAATTCTAGACAGTTAGGTTTGCAAGTTGAGGACCAAGGAAGTAGCATCAGTAAAAGTTCATTGGAGAAATTAGTTTGTTGAGGAAGCTACTTAGGAAGCTGAGGAGGATATGAAGAAAAGACATCCACATCTCTTTGAGACCGGAGAAATTCCATATCAAGGTACTAAGTCTCCTTTTAGTACTCTTTAATTTATATACTTGATGTGCTAGATTTGCTTGTTGGGTGTTTGAGATGAATGTTAGATGTCACACCCTTAGCCTACTAAGAGTAATCTCATTCGAGGACGAATGTTCCCAAGGGGGAAATATTGTAACACCTCTCCATTTGAAAGAACTAGAAAGAGCTAGAATTAGAAGGAGTCATTTTTTGTTAAGTTGAGTTTTGGATCAAATTAAAATGGCCCTAACTCCTAGCTCAGGATGAGTTAGGTTTTCTACCAGATACCGTAGGAAATACCTTTGATTTATCTTTCCAATGCCACCATGTTTTCTCAATTCTGAGTTCGTATGAATGAGATATGTCCATTTGAAGTTGGGTTACCTAGATAAGGAAAGTGAAAACCAGATTTTGGAAGGGTATTTTGGTCTTTTCCATACCCAATTAATTTCTTTCATTTTTAGGAGTTTAATTGGGGTCTAATCAGAATAATATCAGTTTACGCATTTACCAAAACATGCAAGGGCTTGGAGAATAGAGAAAAGTGGAGAAAGGAGAAGAAAAGTTCAAGATTCGTCAAGATCGTGCGATTTTGGTTGTGGATTTCGCCAAGAATTCTATCCTACGAGATATGTGAGATCACATAGAGTTGGGTTAGTTCACCCACGCACCAATCATGATTCAATGCAGCGTAATTGTGTTTTTGAAAGAAAAGATTATGAGTTCTTGGTGAAATTTACTTATGTTCTTGTGGGTTCTTGTTGTTGAAGTTGTTGAGAAGTTTGTTGAGTTTGATTCATGATATTAGGAGTGATTTCAAGTAGAATCTTACATATATTGATTATATAGTCGATTTTAAGTGTTTGGGGAAAGACCCAAGTGAATTTAGAGGGTTTAGAGTTGAAAAATGAACAATAGAATTTGGGATTTTCTGAGGAGGGGGCTGGGGTGCCGCGCCTCCCTGGGTTCCCCAAGAGGGGTTCTGAAATTTGGGCTCAAGGGTGCCGCGCCAGCCAGAGCGCCTCAACCCAGGTTCTGAACTTCCCCTTTTGGCTCCCCGTGCCTTTCAGAGCTCCAGGGACGCTAGTTCTTCCACGTTTTCCCCCTTCTTTCCGTACTAGTTCCTTAGTAACGTACCTATGTTTTCTAGTAAATTTCTACACTCTAAGGTACGTCTACACATCATGAAATCATCTATAAACATGAGATCACGAACCTTGAATCCATAATTCAATTCAATGAAAGTTAAGAGTCAAGTCGAGAGTAGTTCATAGAGTGTTCCAAAAGTCTTTTGCAAATGTTTTAACTTTGTATTAAGGCTTGAGTTTTGAGTTGACTAAAGAGTAAGAGTAAAGTTCATTTGTCCAAAAGATTATACGAGAACTAAGTATTCCCAAGTGTTGAAATGTTTTCACATTTAAACAAGAGAGGAAACACTGATTTTCAAGAGAGCCTTTGAGCTAGTTTTTGAGTAATTATCTCAAATCACAGAAAGAGTTTTGTTTTTAAAACATATGAGCTGAATATGTTTTTGGGAGTAGTATTGAGCACCAATATGGGGGCGAGTTCTTAATAACTCAAGTCTCCATAAACCATGTAGCCATCATTGGTAGAAAGGATCATACTTTTTAGATGATTCCTTAGTGCTTTTTAGCATAGACTAGTGGATCCACTTAGGTGAGGCGTTCTATATCACTACAAGGTATATGGCAGTTCTGGCAGCATGGGCGAGACGTTGTATCATCACTTTAGCTCATAGTGGTGGTTGTCGGTTAGAGAAATTCCCATATCATTATATTACTTTATATGTAAACCGAGTTATTATTGTATTTCTTTAATACATTGAGTTGTCATCTACTGTTTTAAATGCCTTGTATAAATTGCATCTTATTTGTTGTTTTTACTTTGCATTTGAGTTGAGTATTCATGAGTTGATTAAAGCTAAGGTAAGTGTTCCTTTCAAATACATTTCAAGCTTATGCTATGTTTAGTTTTCCCCTCACATACTCGTACATTCAACGTACTGATGCCTTTTGGCCTGCATCGTTTTATGATGAAGATACATGTAACCAGCATCATCACCCAGCGCCTCGTTAATCCAGTTGAGCACTCAGAGTCAGTTTGTGAGCCTCCTTGCTTTACGGAGGATACCTCATTATCTTGTTTTTAGTATTTGAGTTGTTAGGATGATCGGGGGTCTTGTCCCGACATCTCTCATTGTTTTAGAGGCTTCATAGATGAGTAGTTATAGTTCTTTAGTCTTTCCATTTTCAGTTGTATACATTGAGACTTAAGTTGCCATTTTGGCTACTTTAATATTTCTTTAAGATATTGCATGAGTTGTCCTTTGAGACTGTTTCTTGTTATTTAAGTCTTCCGTTATAAGTTAAGCCATGCAAAGGGTTTGCTTGGGGCCAGTAATGGTTCTCGAGTGCCAGTCCGGGGTGTGACAGAATCATTTAATACAATTATAAATTTATTAGTCTTTGGCACGTATATTGCACATGTATCTCTATTAAAATTTATAGAAATATCATTATTATTACATTTGTTACGAATACACGACATAATTTAACCTAGAGGTTAAGAGTGATTATTGATTTTAATAAAAATTCAAACTTGTCAAATTGGTGATGGATAATATAAAGTCTCTATGAAAGTACAGCAAGACTAGAAAACCATGAAATTCAATGAATTTTGTAAGATAATACATAACAATGTTGAAAATACTATTAATCAAAAATTAAATAAATGGACAAGAGATTGAAATTTTGAATTATTTTGTTATATTGTTTTGCTCCTTTTATGTCGCTTAAACGTTATTGTTACTTTATGATTTTTAGAACTTAACGGGTTCTTCCCCTTCAAATCAAACAAAAAAGAAAATACTTAATGAATTCTTAGTTTTTACGCTTAGATGTTGATAACTCAATTCATTTTTGATTGCTACAAGGATGAACTCAATTCGAAATATGACAATATGGATCACAAAGAAAATATTTATTAAATCGATTACAAGAATATGTACAATACCAATTATCCAAAAAAGATATCCTTCCAGTAGTAATAGCCATTTACACCGCTTTCTCCTTGTCTTCATTGAATGGTCATATTAGAGACATAAAATCATGGTTAATTAAATAATGAGATCCTTCTGAATGAGCTAGAATCTTAGTTATTATCTTTCATTTTCTTAATTGAAGAAATAATTTAAAAAATAGAACAACAAATTCAAAAGTTAATAATAACCATACTTTTGAGAAGGTATAGAGTGTTCTCAACTGATCCTCGACTGAACGAATAAAGAATGATTTCTGATTTTAACATAAACTAAAAATTGTGACTATAATAATAGACCAAATTAAGTAACAAAGAGAGCACTATTTCATTATGAAAATATGTCACTGCCCAATTTAGGGTCTTACTGACTCTAAGGAGGAGAATTTCAAAGCAAAGCTTAAAAAAAATCTATAGAAACTCGGATAGAGGTTTTTCTGTTTTTGGGCCTATCCAATATTTTCCTATTTCAAAAATCAGCAACATAACTAACATCTTCAAATTAAGACACAATATCCATTAACAATTCATCTGCCACACAATAATACTAAAGAAGTTTAATACCAATAACACATCTATAAAAATGAAAGAATACTCATGACTCAAGTAAAAGAAATCACTATGGAGAGACTGTAAGAGATCAAATGAAGGTTCATAACAAATAGATAAGTGTGTTGCACGCACGAACAAGTGTGGCGCTCACCATGGAATGTCAACTTGTTAGTTTAGTAAATGAAATTATCGCCATCATCACATGTGTAAATTTAACAGGCAATGAGACGCTAGCTCAATGAGTAATAACACTTCACCACACCCATTTTAACAAGGGACAAGTCAAAAAACATGCTAGTATGATAATTAAAATTATGAAAGAAATGTCATTTTTAGGAAAACGATAACAATAATCAATGTTGTTGTCACATGTAAGTAAAATAAACTTAACCGTATAGTAATAAATTCAGTAAAACACTTCCATATCAAATCTTATATTTGAGATGTATTCAAGAATGAATCATGTAATCAGTGTGGTCTTCTACTTAAAGATAAGGCAATAACAATGAATCCCTCATAAAGGAGTCAAATATCCATATCAGTAGGTTCCTACTCGACGGAAATCAGTAACAGGATGCTAGTTTTACTTTTTCACTAGCGAGGATTGTCTCAGTAATTTGTAAATGCAAGGTGCACTAGGCCTACCAGATCATTGTTAGCTACACAGGATCCATCAAGGTCTACTCCCATTTATAGTTTTCTTTAAAAATAGTAGAAGCATTTCCAAAATAGTACAAGATATTTAAGTTCTCAACAATCATATTATATAAAACTTTAACGAAAAACATATGTCAAGATATTTATATCTCAAATAGTTAACAAGCCTTTTCAATAATGATAATCATATCTCAATTAACAATAAACATGTCTTATAAAAATGAGAACATCTCACTTAACAATTTTAATATCATATTAAGTAAAAAACTTGAATCACACGCAAGTACAAAACATTTGGTAATACATTCACTTTATAAAGTAGGTCTAAATCATGAAAGTTATAAAAACATAAAGTATAGTACGATTACTATTTATTATACTTGTGCTGAATCACTAGACTCGTCACCTCAAACAATCTGCATGACTTCCTTCGATCAATTTATATTCGCATCATAACGATCTCACATTAATTTCTTTATTGGACTAACCCAAAACTAATTTATAACACACAATACGATGTAAGTTTTAACATTCACTGCATTACTCATATATATTCTTATTTTCCTATGTTTTTTCTTTGTTTTTTTTCATTAAAGCATCTGATTAAGCTTTTTCCAAAACCAAACAAAAAAAAAATATCTCTATTGGTTGAACTCGTTACACTTATCAAATTAAACTCAGTACTGCGTGATAAATTCATAAAGGCTGTTACTTCAAAAAAAGAATTGACTAAAAGGTTTTGCTTATTTTGTTCGTCTTACTCTGTAATGATCCTGAAGGTCATTTTTGGAATTTTTCATAAAATTGTCGGTTTACCCCTCCCGATAGTTGTCGCGAGTCATTTATGATCAGTCGGTAGAGTTGGTTTGAAAATTTTAAACTATTCGATAACTACAGTTACTTAATTGATGGGTATTTATGAATTAAATAGTTTATTTAGTTGGTAGCTAATGATCAAGTTCATATTTTATTTAATACCCTATTTCACTTGGTCCATGTATTAATATAAGTTAGTGGGTTTGACACTTTTAATAAATAATTAATTTAGAAAAAAAAGGGAGGAATAAACTTAACTAGGTAAGGATGAATTGGGTTGGCTAAGGATTAAGGTTTAATTTTCTTCAATATTGATCACTGGTCATGCCACATTTTTGGGGGTTGGTGGAGGCAAAATTATGAGGGGCTAAGTAGATAATAGCAGCCCAGCAAGCATGACGTGGAAAAGTAGCATTATTGTGAGTTAGCAGGCCATTTTTGAGCTTTTCCAGATTTTCCTATCATTATCAAATTATAAGTCAAGTTTTGATAATATTAGTATATGTATTTGAATAATATGTGTATTATATTATATGAATACTATTATAGTTATGATATTGGAGAAATTGATTCTTAATCCTAGGCTTAAAACTTTGGAACTTGATTATAGATTTAGGTGAGTTTTTAGGTCTTGGCTAGACATATAGTAATATGGGTGTTGTTAGTTTCAGAATGTTATTGTGATTATTTATTTGAATAGATTGTATCGATTTGGAAGTCTAACGAAAGGGGAAGGCTCAAGTCTCGGACTAATTGTTCGATTGTTTGAGGCAAATTGATTTTTTAACCCTTGTTAGGTGTATAGAATCATGTACTTCCTTGTGGTAAGTGTTAGGGCATAATGGGACTTGGTGATGGATTAACTTGTTTATATTATATGACCCTAATGAAGAAAAAGGGGTAATAAAAGGTAAGTTGATTGTATATTGATGTGTGATGTATTGAGAATGATAAGAAAAGTTTATTGATTCATTGTTGATGTTATATCACGATTATATTGTTGTGAATTTTGGATTGATATGGAAACGATCATCTTGTTATTATTTGTGAACCTGTCATTTGCATTGGTTTTGAGAAATGGTTGTGACAAGTGTTATGTAAATTAAAGAAGGAGAAGAAATTAATTGGATGTACCATTTCGAGGGACGTGCCACACACCGCAATACATATTATGATTCAAGGGACATATTGTATACCATAATAGATTCCATTATCGACGATCGTGTCCCACTCTGTGATAGACAGATATGTCCCCCCCATGGGTCCCGGACTAAGAGACAACGGGTGTGTATTGTTAGGTCAGACATGCATCACTACACATTGGATTACATTTCATTGCATTGCATATCTATATCATTTGTGAACTTGTGAGTGCCTTTCTGTGGAACTTGTGATTGATGACTTAATTTGATGTACTATGGATCTGTAATTGTTGGAGAGTTGTTATTAAGCTATATGTTATATAAATTATGCATTGTTAGGTTGGCTCATTCTATATAGGTTATAGTTGTGGCGGTTCAGTTGGAGTGTAAGGAGTAGTCGTATTCTATATTCTTAGCTTTGGGTTTAGGAGTTTGCTTACTGAGTACCGTGTGGTTTGGTACTCACCCCTTGCTTCTAGATTTGTGTAGGTTATAAGCCCAGATCTTTGTGATACGCTCTACCCTCTTCTTGTCCGAGGTTTCTTGTGGAGATTTGTGAGGTAGTTGTTTTTCATCTCAACGGACCTTCTTACTCCTATTTATGATTTTGTTAAGTTTTGGAGATAATATCATTTGACACTTCTGTTTTTCTTTCTAATCTCTTGTAATACATTAGAGGCTTGTGCACCTGATAACTAGGTTTCGGGGATTTAGTTAAGTTGACTTGTTATCCTCATTATAAATTATTGTTTAACTTTTAGTTATAGTTTATTTCCGTACTTTATCGTAATGGTTGAGTTTTAGGCTGACTTGTCTTGGTGGGATACGGTGAGTGCCATCGCATCCATTTTTAGATCGTGAAAAATGGTATCAAAGCTCTAGGTTCATACGTCTCACGTGTATACAAGACAAGTCTAGTAGAATATTGAGGATCGGCGCGAAAACATATGTTGTTTATCTTCGAGAGTCTATGGTAACTTTTAGGAAAAATATTCACTTCTTGAATCTCTATCTTGCATTCTTGGTCGATCTGATTCCCTATCGCTTCATTCCACTGTCTTACTTATAGTGACAACTCATGTGTGGTTCTTCATCCGAGTAGTTTGTCTCGTGTATGGCTTGGAGGTTAGGTGACTGACTTATAAAAAGATGTGCGGTCAAATTTAGAATGTTCAGTGACTCGAAGGGGATGAGTTAGGCGATGCCTCGACGAAGCATTTTGAGGATACCCCAATGTTGAGATTGAACAATAAACTGAGGGACTTCATGAACATATTATCTTTTTAAAGTTTGTTACCCAACAATGGGGAAATTATTTGTGTGGTATATACGGTATCTGGAATGATTCAACAATTGGAAGAGGAATATTAAAGGCACGATTAGATAATGAATACTGTAACTTTGAATACTATAGTTACTAAAGTTGTCACAACATATATGGTTTTCTTAGCGAATGATGAGAATGATGTTGCACCAATTGAGGTCAGAATATCTATTCTAGTTTCATAGATTGAATGCATGTAAAAGAGGGTCATGAAACGACTACTATAAAGGTACCTATGCTTACTTGGTTTGAATTATGGAGTGTTATTTTTGGCTAACGACTTGATCTATGGATGAATGAATAACACTTTGGATTAGAGACCAAGCAGATTTGGTAATGTACTACAACTATTTAACGTGTAGAAATGTGTGGGCTATTTGAGTACAATCTTCTTAGTAGGTATGATGTGTTATGGTGGTGGATCTAACAGACTTTCACTATGTGGTACTAGTGGGTTATGGAAACAGATACATCAATTGCTAAGCATGAATACTGATTACTTAAGTAGTTATCAACTGTATCACATGCTCGTATAATGAGATTCGATGTTGTATTCATATGAGAAACCAACTACCTTGTTACTACAGACGAATGGATTAAGTGTAATTTATAAGGGAAATTTTAGTGGTGGATCTTTGGTACGGTATTATTGCATTAGGTTGTGAAGTGTATCCTGAGGATTCTAAATGAGGACTAGTGATTCCATTGTAGGCTCCAAGGGAGTGGATCTATATCAGAATGAAAATCTTATGTGCATATAAGGATTTTACTAAAAAAGTTCATATAAAATTGAGTGAGTCCTTTAGATTTGGATGGTATAAATGGTTTGAGGTGTCATGTTGATGACAAGTTTGACTTCGTGGTGATGGAAAGGACTAACTGAGCATTATGATAATAAGAGTTCATGATGGATTGTGATGGAGATGCAACTATATGATAATGATTGCTGGTTAAGTGAATTTTTTATTGTAATAACGACTTGCGAGTATCTAAGATTGTGGTTTTCTACTATTTGGTAAGTTGCGTGGTTGCATGGAAAGTTGTAGGAGGTGTTGAGACACCACTCGAATAGAATTGAAATGAACTAGAGTCATGAATGAAAATAATTAGTTTGATGTAGTTTAGCCTTTGGAAAGAGGTGAGGACAAGGCTAGTTACTCTAATTGCAAGAGCCAAAGATGCATCTTTAGAGAGTGCGAAATTGGGCCAGAGGCATGTGGTTCCATCTCTTTTGCTCTGGTTATGGTGATAGCTACGTGTCATTCATATGGATTAAAAACTATTGGATATGATTTGAGAAAAAAGCCTACAAATGTTCGTCTCAAGTGTGGTGATAAGTTCTTTTGTGGTTTTGAGATTTGTAATTGGTACGGTTGGAATCTAAATTCAAGTCTTTCATTGTAAGTGTATGTTCGTAGTAGTATATTTTGTCGAGGTATAGATTGGTAGGGTAGAAAATGATCAATCGTAAGAGGTATTGAGCATTTCGAAGGACTTGTGCATGATTTGAATCGTAAAGTTGTTAATTTTAATTGTTAAAGGACCTAAAGAAGGGTGACTCAAAATTTTGGGTTTAGAGTATAAGGTAAAATGTCATGGGTTATTGGTCAAGGATAAGTCTAATAAGTAAATCAATGAAAAGAACAAGAGTCTGGTGTATTGAAGAGTTTAACGTATTTTAAAACTTCGTCATGGGAAGAGTTTATGAAAGATAAAGTAATAAGACCTCTCTTATAGACCCTTTGTTTGGAGTTGAAGGTTGTACTAATTTTTGTCTTTGATTTTAGATATGACTATGAGATGTCAACTGGTTCAACAAAGACTTAATACAGGTTCATCAATAACTTTTATGAAGATTGGGTTTTGGCTTGGGTGAAAACAATGATGTGTGTAAGATTTTTTTGTTGTTATGTGCGGCTAAATTGTTCAAATTATGGTAGGTGACTTATGGATGTGCAACAATATGGACTTACAGTTATACATGGTTATTGAGGATTTCGAGGGGATTGAAACTACTCTGTTAAATAGGACTACATCGACTGATTTGATACGTTACATAGACTCTTAATGGTAAATAGAGATTATGTGCTCATAGTATACATAATTATTGGGGTGACCAAGTATTTTCTTATGTTTTGGCATGAGATATATGACAATGTAAATGGTAGTTGAAACTTTGTATGTGAAAGACTACGTAAAGTTGACTTTGGGCAATTCAATAACTTTAGCTCGATGGAAAGGTACTACAAGATTTTGAATTAGTACTATCAGTTTTGGGTGGGACCCATATCATACATGAAATGCTTGCATGGAAATAGAAGTTGCCATAGTTTGGATATTTTGGAGGCAATAATGTGTTTGCTCAGAAGACTCTAATACTAGTGATGATTTGAAAATAAATAAATGGACGGAATGGTTATAATATTTTGTTAGTATTAACAGTGTAACCTTCAGTGGAATACTGTGAGGAGTATGTGGAGTTTGATAAATTGAGTAGTTGTAACATCCCACCTTAGAAAGAGCTAAAAATAGAAAGAACAAATTTGGAAAGAGCCAATTTGAGTTTGGTTCAAGTTAAGCTTAAGAGGTAAGTTTCGGGTCAACTTCAAATAGCCATAACTTTCAGTACAAGATGAGTTAGGTGTCCCATAAGATATCAAATGAAAGGTCTTGGAATCCACTTTCCAATGTCACGAGTTTACTAAATTTCAAGATCAGATAAGGGAGATATGCTAGTTTGAAGTTAGCATGTCCAATTAGGGAAAGTTACCCGAATTAGTGAGGGGTATTTTCGTATTTTCCTTACCTATCAGCTTAAGACAAATTTAGTAATATTATTTGGGTCAAATCTGATTTTCTTCTGTTTTCATAATCCCAAATACGCTTGGGGTTTTGAGCGGAGTTCAAGAAGAGGAGAAAAGGAGAAAAGTTCAAGGCGTTCGTCAAGATTCGGGAGATTTGTCGAGGGATTTCGCCAAACCGAAGAATGTAAGCTTTCATAGTGTTGGTTTCAAAGAATGTAGGCTTTCATAGTGTTGGGTTCGTTCAAGTAAGTTTTTGTACTTTGGGGCCTGGGGCGCCACACCATTTAGTGAGCCCTAACCCACCTTCAATAGTTCAGGGGCTGGTGCCCCACTCAACTCAATGCACCATGGTCGCTAGGTCCCTACTCTTCAGTCCTTCTTTTCGTGTGAGTTACGAATCGTACATATGTTTTCTACTTGATATCCACACTCTAAACTACATCTAAACATCGAGAGATCATTCACAACATAAATAATAACCTTGAATTCATAATTAAAATTCAAGGAAGAGTTAAGAGTTAAGTCTTGAGAGTTCTTCCGAGTCATTTTTGAGAAGTCTTTTACAATCACTTTTTAACTTGTTTTGAGACTTGAGTACTTGAGTTTGAGGATGAGGAGAGTTAAGTTTCATTATTTTTAATAATGAATATATGCGAACTAAGTATTCCAAGAGTAAATGTGTTTACATTTAAAATAAGAGGAAACACCAATTTCCAAGCGAGTTCATGAGCAGTTTTGAGTACTATCTCTTTTAAGAAAAATCTTTTGAGTAGTAATCTCAAAGTTGAGGATGAGAAAATGTTTTTAAACATATGAGCTAAGTTATATTTTGGGAGTAGTATTGAGCAATGATATGGGGACGAGTTTAGATAACTCAAAGTCCTTATAAACCATGTAGCCAACGTAGGTAGAAAGAGTCATACTTTTTAGATGATTCCTTATTGATTTCTAAGCATAGCTTAGTGGATCCACTTAGTTGAGTAGTTCTATACCCCGACAAAGTATAGGACAGTTCCGACAGCGTGGGCGAGACGATGTACATCACATAGCTCATAGTGATGGTTGTCAGTTAGAGATTCTCCCAAGCAGAGTTATTTTTTTTATCTTTATATACAAACTGAGTTATTATTGTATTTTTAAATACATTGAGTTTTTATCTACTGTTATAAAAGCTTTCTTTATGATGCATTTTGACTACTACTTGATATTGAATTGAGTTGAGTAAGTTTGAGTATCCTTGAGTTGAGGTAAGTATGTTTCAATCCTTCTAGTTCAAGCTTATGTTATGTTTTAGATTTCCCCTTGCATGCTCCTACATTCAATGTGTTGATATCATTTGGCCTGCATCATTTTATAATGGAGATACAGGAGATCAAGGTCATCAACAGGAAATTCATTGATATTATTTGCAGTTTCAGAGTGTTTTGGTGAGCCTCCTTACTTTCGGAGGATCCCTTATTCATTTCCAGTATTTCAATTTGTTAGGATGATAGGGGTCTTGTCCCAACATCCGTCATAGTATTAGAGGTTTCATAGATAGATAGACAATAGTAGTTCATGAGTCTTGTTCATTTTCCTTGTTAATGTTAAGACTTGAGTTGCTTGTTTTGGCCGGTAAATGATTTATTTCTAAAATATTCTGAGTTTACCTTTTGATACACTTGAGTAAAATTTACTTCTGAGTTTATCTTTTATTGAGTAAGTCTTCCGCTGAGAGTTAAGCTAGGCCAAGGGTTCGCTTGGGGCCAGCTATGGTTCTCGAGTGCCGGCCACTTCGACGGTGTCGGCTCAGAGCATAACAATATTGTACGATTGTAATGGGGATCAAACTGGTTGATTGTCGATAGCTAAAAATCAATGAGATAGAGTCAGATAAATTGAAATGGTTGGATATGGGCACTATGGAAGGAGTATCTAGTGTTATTCAACCTTGATTCCATATATTCTTATGTGAAAATCTACATTATTCTGGACATGGTTTAGAATATTATTCACTTGACTATGCACGTGCGTGTTTTCACTTCTATGGGTGAAACCCTAGTAGTGGATCAGATGTACGATCCTCCAATATCCTCTTGGTAGGGTTGGATGCTGGGGCAGACTTGGTCATTTTAGATATGACATATTTGGGGTTGTTTTTGAGCAGTTAAAGTATTCTAGTGGTTCTACATGTACTACCTTGCTTGTGAGAATATATAAAAGAGCTTCCATGGGTATTTACAGTTGTTTGACAGTCTTAATATTCATCTAGTCATCGAGATCACGTTATGATGATGTGTGGTTGAATGTGGGGAGCATTGAGTCTAGTTCTATCATTCTTAAGGGTTTTCTACGATCATATCACTACAACAAATATCATATATAGCTACGAAATTATTAGCTACGACATGGAATTCGTCATTAATTGTTTATTTTTAGTGACAAAAATTACTTTTCGTGCTTAAATATATGAGACACATACTTTTAGTGACGAAACATAAAATTTCGTAGCAAAGTTTTGTCAACTAAAGTTTCCCACCAAAAAATGCATTGGCGCCATTTATTGAGTAGGGTTAGTCACGAATTTAATGTTATTCGTGACACATTATTTCATCACTAATGATATATCTAATTCGTGACAAACTATTTTTTGTCTTAATTACATTAGCTTTTGGACACAAAAATATTTCGTCTCAAAAAATGTTTTGTGACATTATCGACAAATTAGAGTTCGTAGTTAAATATTGTAAGTTTTAGCTATAAAATTAGATTTAATTGTGACATTTATTTTCGTCACTAATAATATAAAAATTGGTGGCAATCACTTTATTGTCTCTAATCAACATATAATTTAGTGACAAGAAAAAATTGTCACAAAATATTTTAGGTGTTAATAGCGACGACTTAAAATTTGTCGTGAATAAGTCAACTATTTTCTATGAAAAGAATTCATAGCTAAATACAATTTTTTTTTTTGCTACAATTGTTCATAATTACAAGTGACAACTAACAAAAAGAATAATACAAGTGCTTCATAAGAAATAGACAAAATCCATTCGTTCATTGGCGAGGAAAAAAAATTAAAACCAACGAAATGTGTGTGTGCGCGCATGTGAGTGTGTGTGGGTGGGTGCATGCGTGCGTGCGTGTGTGAAATAATTAAAATGCATTATTTCTACTAAATGCAATATTTCAAATAATGAAAATGAATGTTATTATATTGATACAATGATTGAATTATATTTTGAACGCGTATGAATTAGCTATATAATTTGTAATTATAGATATTTATTCTATTAAGATATAAATATGTTAGGTTGAATACATTAACAATTTCTTAAATTTGTTAATTAATTTCAGTTAGATACTCGAACTACGACATATTCCAATTAAACACGTGAACACATGATAAATATTTTTATTAAATACTTTTGATTTTGACTTCTTTTTTTTTTGCATATTCTAAAGTGTCTATTCCACATTTAATTCAATGTAATGAATGTGTCAGAAACAACTCCAACAATTCAATTTACATTGAAATGAAAAAACTTAAAAATATAAAATTAAAATTCTAACATTGAAATCGAAAGTTAAAGTACATGAAAACACAATACTCAATACTCTTTTCTAAATGTCAAACGTTCTTCTTTTATTATTTATATATATGGTATATCACATAATTCAATGGGATAAGGGTCTGAAAAATACCTCAACTTTGGTCAGATTTGTTGTTGCGATACTAAACTTTCATAAGAACCTATTACCTCCCTAGATTATTTAATACCGTATTTTTTACCCCCTGAACTATTTAATAGTGTATTTTAAAGGTATATACTTGCCCACGTGGACACATTACTATTTATAATGTTGCATTATTTTTTATGTCCACATGGCAAATATATATGCTTAAAATATGGTATTAAATAGTCTAGGGAGGTGATAGGTCCTCATAAAAGTTTAGTATCGCAACAACAAATCCGACCAAAGTTGAGGTATTTTTCAGACCCTTATCCCTAATTCAATTAAGTTAATAGTAAAATAACAATTATGAGGAAATAATATTGCATCTTACAAATATGTAAAGATTAAATAGTCGTAACTTTAATTAATTTCAAAATTCTAGATATTAGGATAAATTAACAGTTATTTGACAAAAATAGTAACAATTTTTTTCAATATTTTTAGGGAAAAACATAAGTACCCCCAACCTATGCCCGAAATCTCAGAGACACACTTACACTATACTAAGGTCCTATTACCCCCCCCCCCCCCC
>NC_064292.1:33284160-33307176 GCF_019186545.1 Solanum stenotomum
TTCATTTTATGTAGTCACGTTTAAAACTTGTCACTTTGGATTCCTTTTAGATTTAGGAGTTTTTATGTTATTTTGTTGATTTTAAATATTAGAAAAATAGTAAATGACAATTTTTTCTATTAAAGAGTCTTTTAATGAAGAGCAAAAAGTGGAATCATAGATTAAAATAAGGGTAAACTACATAATCCCACTAGTTTATGTCCTAATTACTACGATTTTCGATAGTTTCAAATATTACTTCATCTACCATATTAGGGAAACTTACATAAATATGCTATATTAATAAAATATTTACCATTTATAGCAATAACATTTTTTTCACTTGATCACTTTGAATACATTTGTAATACAGTTTTAATACATATTACAAATAACAATTTACAAAACACATATAATATAAGTTTTATTGATGGATAACAGATTTATCACATATTTTATTACACTTGTAATACAATGTGTCAATCTCTTACCAAACTAGCATAATATATTTTAACATAGCTATAATAAACATATATTGTATACTTAATTCACTTTTAATACATATTGCAGATTTATCTAATATTGATATGTATTGCTATAAATGGTAATAAATAAAAAGTATCACTAAAATCAATAATTATTTATTAAAAGATACTCATTCAAGTAATTTTTCCATCATATTTCGTGCTTAGGATACATGAGTCTGAATCTGCGAGATGCATGTATCTGCCAAATTATAAAATCGAAATACATATTTTATTTATTTAAACTAATTGGTTGTAACGAATTTTCTTAATTAGTGTAGTAATTGAGGATTTTAAAAATACATGGACAATTAATTCTGAAAATTTAAATTCATTAAATCCCTTAATATAAGGCGGAAATCAAGGAGTGTATCTATGTCAAACACTTAGATACATGAGTGTTATACAAATACCTTCATATCTACTTATATGATATAATATTAATTTCATGTATATATTTATATGATCTAATATTATGTCATGTATCTTTTATATGTATAATTTGACGTTTCAAGTATCAATTTCATATGTTATATTCAAAAACATGTATCTCAGATAAATATGAAAATAGTTAGATACATTGTAATAGCATAAAAAATATATATGATAATATTAAGATACATAATAGAAGATCATATACATATGACAAGACTAGGATACATGATGGAATAAATTGTGCCAAATACATGCGTAAATTTCCAATAATACATAAATATCCAATACAATCATTAGATACATACACACGTAATAAGATACACTGATTAAAATTAGATACATATAACCGTATCTCAATAATGTATCAGATATATCAATAATGTATCAAATAAATGCGTAAATCTCCACTTATTGAAACTTTTCAATTACGTTTGTGGCAGGTCAGAGCATCTAACCACGGTTGTGTTTGCTTCACCTTTTGATTCATCGGTGTTGCTCACTGCGCCTAGATCCGACGGGAGAAGTGACATGAACTTTATTGGTTGATCCATAGTATACAAGGTATGAAACCAGTACCATCATCAATGTCGAATTTAATAAATCAATTGGGCTTGAAATCTCTGTTACAACGATTCCGATTGTCTCTGCGTGTGAAAGGTGTCTCCTCTTGCGAGAAAAAATGGTGGATTCATGTGAGATTTGTTTGAGAGTGAGAAAATCAAAAGCTAAGAATTTGATATGTGTGCCAAGCCGTAGAACATCTATTTTAATGGGGTATTTCTTCTCAGTAAATTTCGAGTGATCAAGGGAAGAGGAAGAGGAAGAGGAAGAGGAAGAGTTAGAGTTTGATAAATGTAACGATAATATCAATCCTAGTTTTTAGGGATATGAATATTCATTGTATCTTCAATAATATATGGTATAAAATATTAAAAGTAATAAAATATGTAATTGTTTGAAAGTAGATGTAAAATTAGTATGTATGCTAGTGATGTATGTCTAATAAAGTAGTTTATCCTTAAAATTATTATGTTAATATTATATCAATTTTAATAAATATTTATTTGAATTCAAAGTAAGATTTGTGTTGGACTCTATAGCCAAAATAAAAGTCTTATGGAGTTGAAGTTTTGTTTTGCCCAAAAGTAACGATAATTATAACCAAAAAAGCTAGGATAACATTATAAGGCAGTAATTTTTTATTTTTATTTTTTTAGTTTGGGACTTTATGACCGTGTTTAATTTGACAAAAATAACACCAATTTTTATTTTCTAAAAACAATACTATTAATTTTTTGTTTTTCAAAAATAAGGCTGCCTTTTGATTTAGCCCCAAAAAAAAGATATGAAACCCTTTGCACACCATTTACTATAATCTTTTTAAAAATATAATTTTTACCGAACATAAGGTTTTACACCATTTTTTATTCCTTAAATATTTATTATAAGTATAAATTAAATTTTTTGATTTTATCTTATTTTAGTAAGTTCATTTTAATATATTTGAAAACTATAAAAATAAAATCATGTTTTTGGTTAAGTTTTATTTTTAATCAAAAGAAAAAAATTACAAAAATATATGTTTTCTTTTAAATAAATAAGTTAATGTTTCTTCATTATATTTTCGATTAACTATTTAATATTTCTTATATGTTTTATTAGTCCAAAATAGTTAGCTAATATTTTTATTATATATATTTATTATGTCAAAAATAATAATAAAAATAAAAAAATCTTAAACTACCCATTATCCTCCCCACTACGCCTACACTACCCCACTTTCTCTCGCACCACTACTCACCTCATCTTACATCCTATATCTACCCACACCACTGCAAAACTAAAAAAAAATGGAAAAGAAAAACACACACACGTAGAAGTACGAAAAAATAACAACATATGTATACTGCCCATTCCCGCAACTAATACTCACAATTAACAATACTCCCTCATACCAACAACAATACACAATCAGAAAACACATCCCACACACCCTACACCCACTACGGGCAACACACGCCAACACAAAAATAAATTACAATACCAATACAATAATATTATAGTTATATGTAGTTTCTCCTTTATTTCACATCATGTTTGATTCTAATGTGAGAATTTTTGCATAAGGTACATTATATTTCAATAGTTAGTAGTTTTAATGAATATATTGATGGAGTTTATGTTTCTATGTAGAGTAGTTTGTGATGATATACTCCATAAACAATCTATCCTTATAGCCTTATGAAACTGGTCATTACAACATATGAAAGACAAATTGTGTAACAAATTTTATTTTTTATCCTAGTATGAACACTTCTTTTTTTCTCTTTTTTCACACGTATAAAAGGTGAGAATTGAATCAAGATTGATTGCAAGCTATGTGTCATCATATTATTGGACTTTGGAAGGAACTTTTACTTATATTTTTTAGTTTAGGAGTAATATCTAGCATATTTCAGTTAGATTTCTTTTGTTATTGGACAATTTTACTTTTATTTAAGGAGTTTGTAACGAGATATTATGTTAGTATAATTTTAATTGTTTTTAATTACATGATCATGGGTGAATTCTATTAATATCTAGCATGTTTTATTATTTAATTTTTAATTTATGCAACTCTAATTTAATAAATAATATCAATATAAAATAATTAAATGTCATCAATTGATAGTGATTAGTGACAAAATATTTTATCATCAAAAGTAAGTTTTAGCAACAACCAAATTAAACTTTTTGAGACAAATGTTTTCGTCACAAAATAAATTAGTTCATCAGAAGTTAACTACATTCAGTGACAAAAAATGCATTGTCCCTGTAACCCTTTTTATTCAATACGAATTAATTTTTTATTTTGTGACAACTATAATTGTCACTAATCATGATAAATTAAAGTGACAATATATGTTGTTGGTAAAAGCAACACTTTTAGTGACAAAATGAAAAATTTAACAACGAAATTATTAACCTTTTTTATAATAATAAATTTGTCACTAATTTATACATTTAAGGACATAATAATTTTTTTTGTATATAAAAAGTATTAGTGACGAAATTACATTTGTTGAACTACGAAATACATATAACATTAGAGACAATTGATGTCGTCACTAATTCAAGTAAAATAATTAGCGATGATATAATTTTGTCGGTGTTAATAACCTTTTTAGTGAGAAAACATACTATTAACTACAAAAGAGTTACACTTTTTATGACAAATAAATTCGTCATAATTGTTAATACATTTAGGGACCATTTTTCTTTTTGTAGTTAATATAATGCTTTTAGCGACGAAGCACTAAACTGTCTTTGTATACTTTTAGCGACACACATTTAGTGATGATTGATTGACGAAATTTTTTTCGTCACACAAAATTTTTAATGACAAAATATGAATTATTAATGACAAAGTTATTTGTCCCTGAAAATCAAATTTGTTGTAGTGTATAGATCTACTNTATGACAAATAAATTCGTCATAATTGTTAATACATTTAGGGACGATTTTTCTTTTTGTAGTTAATATAATGCTTTTAGCGACGAAGCACTAAATCGTCTTTGTATACTTTTAGCGACACACATTTAGTGATGATTGATTGACGAAATCTTTTTCGTCACACAAAATTTTTAATGACAAAATATGCATTATTAATGATGAAGTTATTTGTCCCTGAAAATCAAATTTATTGTAGTGTATAGATCTACTACTCTAGCGTTCTGATAGTGTTGTTTGGGATTTTGTATACTAGGTCCAAAGGGTTTCCGTTCAGATTGGGTTCATGGGTTAGTTTGTGACTTGGCTCCTAATTGGTAGATTTGTCAAAGTTAGATTCGAAATTTCAGTTCTTTGTAGTTTATCTGGATGAAATGGTCTTAAGGAGGAGCTCACTTGGAGATCTAGCAACACATTCTAGGCACATATCATTGGTATTGGATGTATCGTTAGGTTGTGCCGAGAGATGAACACCGACTCTAGAAGATCATAACTCAAGCTTTTAGTGACGTTAGTTATTCTTCTTTCTCCTTCTTTATGTTCCAAGACAAACATGGTTTTTAGTAGTTGATAATGTAATGGAAATGAATGTCACTTTTGAAATTTTTTGTAAAATTATCATTTTAGCCCACCCGATAGTTGCCCCAAGTTATTTATGATCAGTCGGTGATGTTGCGTTGGTAATTTAGAACTATTTGATAACTACAATTACTTAATTGATGGGTATTTATTAAATAAATATTTTATTTAGTTGATAGTTAATGGGCCAAATTCTTAATTTATTTAATA
Source organism: Solanum stenotomum (assembly GCF_019186545.1). Classification (NCBI taxonomy): domain Eukaryota; kingdom Viridiplantae; phylum Streptophyta; class Magnoliopsida; order Solanales; family Solanaceae; genus Solanum; species Solanum stenotomum. The sequence goes on from NC_064292.1 coordinate 33,289,377, forward strand.
CCCCATTTTACTTAACTCATGTATTAAAATAAGTTAGTGGATTTGTCACTTTTAATAAACAATAATTTAGAAAAGAAAGGGAGGCATAAACTTACCTAGGTAGACGAACGGAAGAGGAAAAAAAATCAAACTTCAGGTTTCAAGTAACACGCAAATATTGCAACTAGTCGTAAATGTTTATAGCTAACATATATATATTGAATAGATGGAATCTTTCTGATTGGATGAATTTGGTTTGCTAAGGATTAAGGTTTAATTTTTTTCAATATTCAGCACTGGTGTTGCCACCTTTTGGGGGGATAGTGGAGGCAAAACTATGATTTGATATATATTAGGCAAATGGTAGATAGTAATTGCCTAGGAAGAATGATTGTGACTTCAGTTTCGCGGAAAAGTAGTATGATTTTGTGAGTTAGCGGACCATATTGAACTTTTCCAGATTTTCCTATAATTATCAAATTATAAGTCAAGTTTTGATAATATTAGTATATGTAATTGAATAATAGGTGTATTGTATTATATGAAAATTATTAGAGTTATGATATCCGATAAAATGAGACTTAACCCTAGGCTTGAAACTAAGGAGTTTGATTATAGATTTGGGTGAGTTTTTACGTCTAGGCTAGACATATAGTAATATAGGTGTTGTTAGTTTCAAAATATTAGTGTGATTATTTATTTGAATAGATTGTATTGATTTGGAAGTCCAACGAAAGGGGAAGACTCAAGTCCCGAAGTAATTGTTCGAGTGTTTGAGGCAAGTAGATTTCTCAATCATTGTTAAATGTATAAAATTGTGTACTTCCTTGTGGTATGTGTTGGGATCAATGCGACTAGTTGATGGGTTGAATTGTTCATATTGAATGATCCCAATGAGGAAAAAGGGATAATAAAAGGAAACTTGATTGGCTATTCATGTGTGATGTGTTGATAATGTTAAGAAAGGTTTATTGATTCATGATTGATATTATATCACCATTGTGTTATTGTGAGTTGTTCATTCGTATGAAAATTGTCATCTCCTTATTATTTGTGAACATGTCATTTGCATTGGTTCTGAGACATGGTTATAACAAGTGTTATATGAATTGAGGAAGGATAATAAATTAAATAGGATGTACCATTTTGAGGGACGTGTCACATGCGTTAAATATTATGATTAGAGGTATGTGTTGTATGCCATGAGAGATTTCATTATCGAAAATCGTGTCACACGCCGTGACGGATGCATAGACAGATATGTCCCCCATGGGTCCTAGAATGAGAGGCAGCATGTGTGTATCATTAGGTTGGACATGAATCATTACACGTTGCATTACATTTCACTGTATCGTATTTCTATATTATTTGTGAATGCCTTTTTGTGGAACATGTGATTGATGACTTGATCTGATGTACTATTGATCTAGAATTGTTGGAGAGTTGTTATTGAGCTATGAGATATTTAAATTGTGCACTGTAAGGTTGGACGGATTTTATGCAGGTTGTGCTTGTGGAGGTTCGGTTGAAATGTAGGGAGTATCCATATTATATACTCTTAGCTTGGTGTTTAGGAGTTTGTTTGCTGCGTACCGTGTAGTTTGGCACTCACCCCTTGCTTCTACATTTGTGTAGGTTACGAGCCCGGATCTTTGTGATACTCTCTCCCCTCTTCAGCTTGTCTGAGGTTTCATCTGGAGATTTGTGAGGTAGTTGTTTATCATCTCAATGGTCCTTCTTACTCCTATGGATGATTTTGTTCTGTTTTCGAGACAATATCATTATAGACTTGTGTTTACCTTTCAAATCTATTGTTATACATTAGAGGCTTGTGCATGTGACAACCAGATTTTTGAGATTTAATTAAGTTGACTTCTTATTAGCATTATAAATTGTTATTCAATTTTTAGTTATAGTTAACTTCCGCACTTTATCATAATGGTTGAGATTTAGACTGACTTGTCTTGGTGGGATGAGACGAGTGTCATAACATCCATTTTTTTGTCGTGATATTCTCCAATTCCCCTTATAAAACAATAAAAATAAAAAAATTGGTAAGAAAAATTATTTTACCTCCTCTCTTTTCTTATAAAAATAAAAAATAACAAATGACATATATGTTCTTATTTTAGTATATGATATGACAAAACAATAAGAATTATTCCTAGCAAATTATTTGCATAGATAAAATATACAATTTCAAGAATATGACTTCGAAACTATATAGAAGAGGAGCAAGTAACATAAAAAAAAACTCTCATAAAAGCATACTAATTAACAAAAAAAAAAAATTACTTGATTTTATTGTGTGTAGATCAAGTTTTGTCTGTGACATGAGAAATATGTATGATACATCAAAAGAATATTATACTTATGGAAAGAAAAATTATTTATATAATTGTCTATAACTCAAAAGGGTCAACAATTAAAAAATAATAGTACACGAAATAAAAATTTAATTATTAAACAAAAAAAAATGGCATGGCAAACATCTACTATGAATTATTCAACACATCTATGGTATACTTCTAACTTAAATTAACCTTATTCGCTCAAAAAATATCACGAGGGAAACTTTAATTTTTGTTCTCACTAAAACTTATTGCATATGTATACATGTTTGATGTAAAAATCAGTTGATACTTTTATCACATGTATCGCTTTTTAATTGATTCTTTGTTTCAACGTAGAATGTCCATTTCATAGAATACAATATATTCTATTCTACTGATGCATTTATATGAATCTACATTTTCTCTTTTTTAATATAACTTTTTTAGTTATATTTTATTCATAAAAATAAATACTATTCTTATAAAATATTGCAATTTTTTTATTTATTTGAGTTATGTCTATGGTTGGATCAGACCCTGGCTTATTGTTACGGGGATTAAAAACGGAAAAAAAATTCACGTGAACAAAAGAAAATGCATGCTTATTAATCTTGAGAAAAAAATATAGGTAATAAGCACCAATTAATGTTTTCTTTATGCTCTACGAAATTAACGTTATCGGATTTTTCATTGACATAATTATTTTCTCAATGTTTATAATGTTACCACCCAAAAATGGACGTGAAGACACTAGTCCAATCCCACTAAGACAAGTCAGCCCCAAACACAACAATACGAAAGACATGCGGAAAGTAAGGCAACAATATCATAAGTGCGGAAATCTTAGCCATTTTCATAAATCACCACCAAAATCTGGTTGTCGCGTGGACAAGTCACTTATGTATTAATAGATAATTGAAAGATAAGTATAAATCTCAATGTCTTTGTTTTTTCAATAGAAAAAAACATAAAATAAGGAACAAGAGTGCCCGTCGGGATGACAAGCAGCTACCTCTCAATGTATCCTCAGAAAACCTCAGAAATAGATGAGGGAGAAAGGTCACAAGGATCTGGGATCGAAACCTACACAGGTGTAGAAGCAAGGAGTGAGTACCAAACAACACGGTACTTAACAAGTAATTTCCTAAACAAAGTAAAACTATGATAGAATACCAGTACTCCTTTCATCCCAACTAAACCGCCTCAACTACAACCTGCATATCAATCAACCTAACCTAATTGTTTTACAACACACAATTCACATGGCTTAACAATCACAGTCCAAGAGTCATAATTCAACAACCAACAAGCATGAAGTATGTTAATCACAAGTATCAAGTAGATCAATCACAAGTATCAAATAGGTCAATCATAGGTATCAAGTTCACAAATCACAATAATCAAACACTTGCCAGAACCATTTCTCATCAGCACAGTATCACAAGGGGGAATCATTTCCCTACGGATTTATATCATATCACTTGCTAAAACCATTTGCCTTCAACATATCACTAGCCGGAACCATTTCCATTCGACTTCATATCATATCGCTTGCCATAACCATTTCCCCTTTGGCATAATCATCACATGTCTCATCACGGTTCATAGAAAATTCCACACCATAATAAAGAGACCATAACTCAAAGAATTCAAGTATATAATAATGCCACCATAGCATTTTATCAATCAACAAAATAGGGTCTGCAACAAGGTAATTCACAAAGCACAATGATAACACTCAAATTACTTGCAAAATGATTAAACAAGTAAGCGGTCGTTAGCAATCTAATAACCCACCTTATGAGGTCAGGATTGAATCCCACCAGGAACAATATATCAACAATTGAAAAGCTAAAGGATTACAGGCTACTAGTTTGAATCCAAACAAAAAATACAAAATTATAATAAAAATGTGATTGTGGTAATAACTAAAGGTGGGGACAAAGATCTTTTCAAACAAGGGATTAAAGGAGATCAAGGAATGGGAAATCAATTGACATTCAAATGATCCATTGGAACTTAATATCATGTGCATTGATTTATCAATGTGTAGGCTAGATTTCTCTAAAACACAAACATACATTTGTCAATCACACATTTTCTTATCATAGGGATTTCTCTCGAGCACTCTAATGCATCATAAAAAGCAACCCAATACCTTAATATGGATTTCTTTACCAAGAAAATCTAGCATTCTAACAATGAAATCCCAAATCTCTTTCTCAAGAATATTTAGGAATCAAAGCCAATATGAAATTATCAATTCAATTGCCCGCTTCATAAATTCTTTCTCAAGCAACCCATAAAGATGTCACGACTTAAAGTACACCTTAGAAGTGACATGGCATATAAGACCCTGAGAGTTCCTACATAAGCCACTTGACATACATACAACAAAAAATAATAGAAAATACGAGAAGTAAAGGTAGGAAGTCTCATATCAATAAAATAGTTTGACGTAAAAGTTGAAGTCTAATCATAGTCTCGACAAGCCATTTTAATACATCAAAGAAGTGGTTGGGACGTAACCCATACACCATGTACCATATCTGAAAATTAAAGACGTAAGAAAGTACAGTAAATGTGACATGATCCTCGAAACGTAAGGACTCCCCAACTCTTTGAACTTCAAATGGTCAAGAAATTAGCCACAAGTGGGAGGAGAGGAAGTGTCAAACCCTATATTATTAGACAATATAGACACAAATATGCATTAGTACATTAAATGTACTAAGTATGAGGTATATTCATAAAAACATGAAACATTATGATAAGGGAACACAATCGAAAACATGATATGCATGACCAAGCTAAGCATAGTAAAACTTTTTAATGACGAATCATAAATCATTAACATGTTCAATGCTTCTTAAAATATAATGAAAAATTCACAAAACCTTTGAAAGAAACTTAGTTCATTTGTGGGATATAGACTTTAACAAATAATAGGCCGCCAGCTATAAAATGAAATCCGATGTAACTCCCACTTCGAGAAGGGAGCGTCTATTTGCCAATGTAAAACTCTGTATCATATCATATGCTATATGTGGATCTACTAGCTAGGTCATTTAATAAAATTCTATGAGACACGTAGTTTGGAACTAGAGGTTGCTACTAGAGACTACCCTATTGAGCCTCCACCCAAAAGTTCCCTTGATGCTTAAGTTAAATCCCAATGGAATGGTCTTTTTCATAAACATAACATCATACATGGACAAGTACAATTGAGTGACCAATCCAAGCTTAAAACATCATAGAGTAGCTCATTAAATCATGAATCATGCATGTCCGAGAAAACCTTTCACAAAATTATGATTCCTTATATGTTAGAAAACCTTTCATAATTTCATTGTTGTGTATCTCAAAAGCGACTTTTAGATCATAAAATATCCTTTCATAAGTCATGCATAAACTTTCATAAATCATCATTCATAAAATCCATAACTTTCTTCATAAAGTCATGTCTTTAAGAGTTCATATTAAAAGTCATGAATAATACTGGGGTTCATATGAAATCCATTGGAAAGCATGTAATTGAGTCAAAAAAATCATAATAATATTAAAATCCAGTAACTGAATCAACACAATTAGAACCCATGAAGAATTGAATTAAAACTTAATCAATTTTGGGTGAAATTAAACTCGGAGAATTGAGAAATCTTGGGGCTCAATGGTTGAATGGAGCCCAGTGATGAAGCCCTACATACCTTGACGATCAAATCCCAAAAGCAATGGAGGAATTTGAGACTTGAAGTTTGAAACCCTAGGTGTTCTTCCTTGACCTTGACAAAATTTGGAGATGATGAATGCGGATGGAAATTGGGGATTTGAGTTAATGAGAGAGTTGGGGAAAGTTTATGGGTAGAAGAGTACTGATAGGAATTAAAATAAGGGTCAAAACAACATAGTATATGTATCTAATACATAAGAAAAGACCTAAATACCCCTAAGAAATAACTGTTCAACAACCCTACAATAGGGACCTACGGTCCGGAGAAGTTTTTACGGCCCATACTTGTTAACCGTAGAACCAACATCAGAAACCAAAATTCACCTTCCTTCCCACCAATCCAATCTATGAGTTGTCGTCCAATCAACGATTCATAGACCCCTTCCGTAGTACCCAAATTCAAGTTTGGATTACTTCTATGGAACAATCTTACAACCTATAAAACCTTCTACAACTCGTCCTGGCTACTCGTAGGTCAAACTTGAGTAACTTGAAATTCCAAAATTTCATCCCCAAGTCTATGACTCCTTTTTTATGGCCCGTAGGAAATTTTAGGTCGATAGAAAAGACTTGTAGAATTTTCCTCAATGCCAAAAATTGGAATTTTCCCTTTCCTTTTGACTTTCCAATTTCCGAGCTGTTACAATATCTTCCTCTCCGGAACAGTCTTCCTCGAATGGACTCAAGATAACATAAATATAGTAGGAGAGAAACTAACAACCTATCATCAAAGAAAATCTCATCAAAATGCACATAAACAATGAGAATCACTCCAAGCTAAATCATAAAGTTTTTTATGAACATACATGCATATGGATACATGAGAATGAGTAAAATGCTTGAATCTGAAAGAATCAACTATGAGGAACTAATACCTCAAGCTTGAATAGGAGGGAGGGAAAGAGATGAGGATACCAGGGCATCATATTGGCTTTGGTTTCCCAAGTTGCACCATCAACTAATTGCTTCCTACAAAGAACCTTCACGAAAGTGACTTCTTTTTTTATCAACTTCGGGACTTGCCGATCTAAAATCTCTATAAGAACCTCTTCATAGGAAAATTTTTCTGTAACTCCCAAACCTTCCAAGGGAACAATGGACGTAGGAAATCCAACACACTTCTTCAATAAGAAGACATGGAATACAAAACGTACCAATACAAAATGATTAGGAGAACAAAGTTTATAAGCTACCTTGCTTATACACCTCAAAAAATAATATGGGTCCATATAGCGAGGCCTAAGATTCCTTTTCTTTCCAAACCTCATTACACCCTTCATGGGTCATATCTTCAAGTAGACCCAATCATCAACTCTAAATTCAAGTTCTCTTCTTCTAACATCGACATAAGACCTATGCTGGCTTTAAGCCATTTTCAACCTTCCACGAATAAGTCGCCCCTTTTTTATAGCCTCCTGCACCAACTCAGGTCCTATCAAAGCAACCTCACCCACTTCAAACCAACCAATAGTACACCTATACATCCTAACTTAAAGAGTCTCAAACGGTACCATCCTAATGCTAGAATGATAACTATTATTATAACAACACTCAATCAAAGGCAAGTAATCATTCCATTTACCCTTGAAATCAATCACACAAGCTCTTACCATGTCTTCCAAAGTCTGAATGGTAGGCTTAGCTTGTCCACATTTGGGTTCATGAGGGAAATAACTTCTCTATTAGCATGGGCCGTCATAGCTTGAGCCAACACTTGGTAAGCAGCTTAGAATTCAATATAAGTCACTTGCTCGGCCAAAGGGTCAACTAGAACTTGAGGAACCTCGGCCTCCATATTTTCATTGCCCGCATTCCTTCTACATAAGCTCTTCTAGGGATCGTATCCTTAAAAGCATCAAACATGATTTAGGAGAAAGATCTTTATAGAGAAACTCTATGGCACAACTTTAGAGTAAAGAAAGAAGTGAAGCTTCCGAAATTCTTTGTAGCCTCCGATTCATAAATATGATGTGCTTCACACTCATGAACAAGACTCTACTTAATGGGGTTTGTCAGACATCCTAGGATCATTTTATAAATCCTTATGCTTTGAACAAATTGTCACAACACGAAGCACACGCTAGATGTGATATGGCGTATAAGATCTACATAACCCACTTGACATATGTCAAACACAATATAGTAGAAAATAAGAGAAGTAAAGGTAAGAAGTATCATATTAGTAAAAGAGTTCGACAAAAAAGTGGAATTCTAATCATAGTCTCGACAAGCCATTTTAATGCTTCAAAAAAGTGGTCGGAACATAATCCATAAACCATTTACAATATTTGAAAAGTAAAGATATAAGGAAGAAAATTAAAGGCGACATGGTCCTCAAAACATGAGGACTCACCAACTCTTCAAACTTTTAATGGTCAAGAAACTAGCCATGAGAAGGAGGAGAAGAAGCATCAAAACCTATATTATTATAAAATGTAGGCACAAGTATGCATTAGTACATTCCATGTACTAAGTTATAGGGATATGAATAAAAATATGAAACATGATTACAAGGGAACATAATTAAAAACATGATATGCATGACCAAGTTAACCATAGTAAAAAAATTTAAAGAAGAATCATAAATCATGAACATGGTTAATTAATCTTAAAACATAATGAAAGCTTCAAAAAACCTTTGAAAGTAACGTAGTGTATTTTGTGGGATATTAGGTTTAGCCAAAAATATACCATGCGAGCCATAATATGGAATTCGATGTAACTCCCACATCGAGAAGGGATAGTCTACTTGCCATGGTAGAACTCTATATAATATCATATGTTATATGTGGATCCACTAGCTATGTCATATAAGACAATCCTACGGGGGCACATAGTTTGGAACTAGAGGTTGCTTGTAGAGACTACCCTATTTGACACTCAACATCAAAGTTCTCTTAGTGCTAAGTTATATCCCAACAGAATAGTCATTTTCATAAATATAACATTATACATGGACAAGTTCAATTTAATTACCAACCCAAGCTTAATTCATCATATAGTAGATCATTAAATCATGAACCATGCATGTGTGAGAAAACGTTTCACCAAATCATGATTCCTTATATGTCAGAAACCTTTCACAATTCATTGATGCTTATCTCAAAAGAAACCTTTAGATGATAAAACATCCTTTCATAAATCGTGATTCATAAAATCCATAGCTTTCTTTATAAATTCATGTCTTTAAAGTGTTTATGATAAAAATTATTAATAATGCGTGAGTTAATATGAAATTAATTGGTAAGCATGTAATTGAGTCAAAAAATCATAATAAGATCAAAATCAAGTAATTGTGTCAACATAATTAGAACCGATGAAGAATTGAATGAAAACCCAATCAATTTTGGTGAAATTAAACTTGGAGAATTGAGAAATTGGGTGTCAATGGGTGAATTAAATCCATTGATGAAGGCCTACATACCTTGGGGATAGAAGCCCAAAAGCAATGGAGAAATTGGAGACTTGAAGCTTGAAACCCTTGGTGTTCTTCCTTGATCTTAAGAGAATTAGGAGAGGATGAATGTGGATGGGAATTGGGGATTTGAGTGAATGAGAGAGTTGGGGAAAATTTATAGGTACAAGGGTAGTTATAGGACTTAAAATTAGGTTCAAAACAACATAGTATAGGTATTAAACACATAGGAAAAGACCCAAATAACCTCAAAAAATAACTGCCGGATAGTGCTACGGTTAGAACCTACTGTCTTAGAAGTTTCTACACCCCGTACTAGTCAATTGTAGAACCAACTTCATAAACCCAAATTTACCTTACTTCCCACGAAACCTATCTGAGTCATCGTCCAATCTACGGTCTGTAGTACCCAAGTTCAAGTCCAAATAATCAAATATACCTACAATGCATGCATTCAAAACAGGACAAAAAATTAAAGGAGGAAAATTTATTACTATTAAGACCTCAATCTTCAATCCGGAAGTTGAATTGTAAGGAAATTTGCTATCTAAAATAAAAACCCTAAGCTATGAACTCGAAGAATTATTAAGTAAAAGATAGGATTCTAAATATTATCCAAAATAATAAAAGATGTCTATAAAAATGGCTATGCATGAGTATAAAATGGAAATTGGGATCAAAATGTGAATTTATTGGTCTTCCTAGACGCGCTTGACATTCCCTCTTCAAGTTTGTGAGACTTAACGCACATGATCGCGATGGGTTCTTCTTCATCGGACTTTGATAGCGACTACCTCGCAATTGTGCGGCTCTAGATTTATGTAACATGCCAAAAATTTTGAGCTAAGACTCAAACCATTCTTCGTTGTGAGTAATATTTTTACCGAGGAATTTAAATTTTCTTAAGTGTTAAGGTTACTAGATGTAGAACCTTGATTTTCAAGAAGAACAAGGAGAATTCATTCAATAGCAAGTCATTCATAAGTTCTTTTATGTTTTGAGTCAACTTCAAAGGACCATAAATTTTATTACATGATGAGTTAGGAGACCAATAAGATATCAAATGAATTATCTCTGAGTACTCTTTCCAACGCCGCTGAGTTTGCTAAAATCCGAGTTCGGATGAGGGAGATATGACTGTTTGAGTTCAGCCTATCCAGTTAAGGAAATTTACCCGAATTAGTGAGGGGTATTTTTTTTCCCCACCCTATCAGCTTTGAAAGTTTTTGGTAATATTTTAGGAGTCTAAACTGATTGGAATCAGTTTTAGTTATTCCTAAATGCACTTAGGGTTTTTGAGAAGAGTTGAAGAGAAGAAAAAGGGAGAAAAGCTTCAAGTGTGCAAGATTCTTGCGATCTTCGAGGGATTTTATGTAAGTTTTCATAGTGTTGGGTTCGTTCACCCACACGCCAATCATTAGTTTCCACTTTCAAATTCATCCATGAGATTAAGTATATTGAGGTTATTAATGAAATTCTTGAGGTGTTGTTCTTCATTCTTGAATTATGATGGCTGGTTGAATTCTTAAGTCGAGTATCTTGTTAATGAGTACTGCTCTTGAGAATTGTTCGAGTAGATTTTCATGTAATTAATTGGGTCAACGTATCTAAGAGATTTTGGAAGAAACAATTCAATTCTAGGTGAATTAGGGCCAAAAATTGAAGAAGAAAATTCGTCAAATTTTCTGGCAAAGGGGCTGGCGCGCCACGCTAGCAATGCACCAAAAAGTTGGTAGTGTAGTTTAGGTGTTGGAGCTCCACGCCACTTAGTGCACCAAGGTCGCTTGACCCTATCCTTTTTCTGTCGTTTGTACCATCTGATTTCTTTTAATGTTAACCTTCACTCCATTAAAATTCTAACTACTCTAAACTACATTTAATCATCACGACATCCTGCATATCATTAATTTTTACTCTTGAATTCATAATTCAAATTCAAGAAAGAGTTAAAAGTATAGTTTAAGAAAGTCTTTGAGTTATATTGTGAATTCCTTGAGCTTAACTATCGATTTAAGATATTTTTTGAGGAAGTAAGTATGGTAATGAGAAGATTTGTACCCATGAGTTCTATATTTTCATTGAGACCTTTGTTTCAAGTTGTTCATGTCCATAATTTCGCATGAACTCTATAAATTGAAGGTTATTGAAAGGAGTAGTATCTTTGAGTTCTAAGTTCTTGAGTATTGAGTCCCAAATCCCTTTGAGATGATATTCCTAATTATGGGACTACCATAAGCTATACATGAAGTTTCTTTAGTTGAGTTGTTCATGCCCATATTTCCGCATGCACCCTATGAATCGAGCATTTTTGAGATGAGTAGTATCATTCAGTCCTTGAGTTTTGGAGTTGTTGAGTTCTGAGTATTGAGTTCTATATATGGTTATTGAAAACCTTTAATTGACTCGTTCACATCCATAATTCGGCATGAAACCAATTTTGACAAGTCTTTTACAATTATTTATAATTTGTTTTAAGACTTGAATAAATGGAGACGAGGATGAAGAGTGTACCACCACGTATGCTAGAACTACCAAAATGCAGACTTTTTAAATGTTACAGGTGCAACCCACAGTTGCCACCCACGGAGTGTAAGGTGACCCACGGTTCGTTCTGGTGGTCCCTGGTTCACCACCTGCAACCCTCCCCAAAAGAAAAAATTATTCTAAGTCCTGACCCACGCCAGGACCTATGGACCATAGGTCAGACCACTGTCTGTGGTCCAAGGCCTTAGGTCAGACCCAAGATTTAAATTCTCTGAAGCTTATTGATGATTGACTAGCACGGACCATCGGTCCACCTATGGGCCGTCGGTAACCCCTAACAACTTTTAAGTCAGGGGTCGTTTGGTCTTTCCCCTATGCATTGGACACTAGACTACGTCATTTAACCCCTAAATTGTGTAGTTTTGGTCCTTTTTTCCTAGCAAATTAATTAGAACTTACCCTAGTCAACTCATTCTCCAAAAATTCTTCAAGTTGAACAAAAAGAAGGAGAAAAAGTCGACCAAGCCCTAGTCGAAGAACGTAATAGCTTTTCAATAGTTTCTGCCCTGAAATCAAAAGATTTCTTAGTGGAATTCATCACCAGGTATGTGGGATTTCACTAGTGGGTTCCTTTCACCCATTAGGTCCCTATAATTCAATCAGATTCTTGATTCCCTTAATACTATCTAGACCTAGGATTTCTAGAATTTTAGCAGATTATTATGAATTATTTACTTTAACGTTCCTAATAAGATATCACGATTTTAATATTGTTTTGCGTAGATTCTTTCATAAACTAAGAACCTTAGCTATGCAGTTCTTTTAGTTCATGAATTACACATGCTAGGTCAGTTATTTGAGAAATACATGCCTCATATTTGAATGTTTCATTTTCAATACATTAATGTTGCATTTTCAATTAGCATGTCAGTATTTTGAGCTATCCAATATTACATAAATTCACTCATAAATTGTTAATCACAAAATCAATTGGGAGTAGTTTAATACTGAGTGGACTAAGGTTCAACGTACCCGAATAGTACCATAACTACGTAACCCGTAGGTTTTAAGTCCTCTCCGTGGGCATCATTTTAGTGATCACACTAGTCATGCCTCTATACCTCTGGTAGGGTATATTGGGTCCTCTCAATGGAACGTATACATCGGACTTCACATTTAGCTCATGTGGTTTTATGTCGGTTATTATTAGCTCCCTTATATTCAGATTCTATTGCATTGACAATGTTATGAATTACAGTGAGATTTTAGTCTCAGCATGTTATAAACTTGGTCATTGCATTCAGGTAGTTCATGTTTATTATTCTCAGTTTAGTATCATGTTTATCTCTTATGATTGCTCAGATATATGATTTGGTTCAGTTATGTTTATTGGTCATCTTTACTCTATCCTTCGTGTTCAGGACCTTTCAAGTACTAATGCATACTCTACGTTAAATCTTCTCGTGATGTAGGTTCACGTTCTCAGCTTCCAGATCACGCATAGATCGGTTCCCGATCTTTAGTTCAGCAGCATCAGCGGTGAGTCCTCATTCCTCAAGGACGATTGACATGATTATCTTTCCTTGCTTTTAGTCTTTAGTTTTCAGTATTTGCTAGATCTAGCTGGGGTATGTCCCAGAATTTTTAGTCAGTAGAGGCCTTATTTCAGACATAGTTAGAATCATCTTCAATATTTGAGTTTGACTTTTCAATTGTTGTTAAATTCTCAATATTTTATATATTCAAATTTAGTATGGGTATTCCCCATTATTTCAGATTATCTCATGATTAGCTTCCGCACAGTATTTATTAACTTAGATTATCTGTAAGTATTCTTATGATATGCCAGTTAGCTTGGGGTTACTCGTGATCCTAGGTCCCATGTCCACACCCTGGGGGTAGCTTCGACGCATGACAAACTTTTTACCAGAGTAGTAGGTTTAAGAGTCCTAGGATGTCTAAAAAGCCACACTAAGTAGAGTCTTTTTCATAGGTGTGAAGTGCACCACATCTAATGAGAGGGAGGCTACGTAGTGTTTTAGGAAAACTTCACTCTTTTTGTTATTATTATTGTGCATGAGGTATGATCCAATTCCCTCGTTTTAATCCTTTTTTATGCATTTCAGATCATGCCTCTTCGTATAACTTATGGAAGGAATGTGAACGCAGATCCTCTACTCCCAGATCAGGAAGTTTTGAATGCTAAGTTTCGGAACGCTATTCAACTTTTGGCTCAAAGTGTGAGTAACCTGAACAACCAGCAGGCTCCAATGTCTGCAAATGCTAGTGGTGCATCAGTGGCAACCAGGGTTCATGATTTTGCTAGGATGAATCCGCTTGAGTTCTTAGGATCGCAGATTGGTAAGGATCCCCAAAACATCATAGATGAGGTCAAGAAGATCTTTGGAGTGATGCAAGTGACAAGTAATGATAGGGTAGAGTTGATATCCTATCAGATTAAGGATGTAGCTCACATCTTGTTTACTTAATGGAAAGAGAACAGGGGTACATATGCAACTCATATCACTTGGGAATGCTTTAGTGAGACTTTTCTTGACAGGTTTTTCCCAAGAGAATTGAGGGAGGCAAAAGCACAATAGTTTATGAATTTGAGGCAGGGTAGTATGATAGTCCAAGAGTATGGACTCAAGTTCACCCAAATCTCCAAGTACACTCCTCACATGGTTGCCGATCCAAGGGCTCAAATGAATAAGTTTTTGTATGGGGTATCTAACCTAGTGAAAAAAAAGTGTAGGGAAGTTATGTTGCTGGAAAATATGAACGTCTTTAGGCTCATGACTCATGCTCAGCAGGTTGAGAGAGATAAGCTTAAGGAACATTCTAAGGTGAATAAGAAGGCTAGAATAGGCAATTATGATTATTCTCAATAGAAATCGGGTGGTGGAAATCACTCGCAGTTTCTTCAAAAGTCCTGAGCTCCAGCACCTTCATCAGCTACTATTCTATTCTTCAAGTTCCAAAATGATTAGAAAGGTAGGGTATCAGGCTCTAATTCTCAAGGTAGTATTTCAGGCACCATAACCTACCCATCATGTCCAAAGTGTGGTAAGAACAATCTGGGCAAGTGTTTTGTAGGAAAGGAAGGGTGCTTTGGGCGTGGTAAGTTTGGTCACAGGTTGAGAGATCGTCCTTCTTCTAAATAGGGTCAAGGGGGCAATAATGGTAGAGCTTAGTCCACAACTTCAGCAGCACCAGCAAGTCACCTGACTCAGCAGGGTAACTTATCTGGAACAGGTGTCGGTCAGCGCCAAAATAGGTTGTATGGTCTCCAGGCTTGCCAGGATCAGGAAGATTTTCCTGATGTAGTCACTGGTACGTTACGAGTCTTTAACTTAGATGTTTATGCTTTGTTAGATCCAGGGGCTACTCTTTCATTTGTAACTCCCTATATAACAGTCAACTTCAATGTTAGTATAGAAACACGCTCAGAACCCTTCTCTGTCTCTACTCCATCCGGTGACCCAGTTATGGCTAGATGGGTATAAATAAATTACCCTGTCACAGTGTAAGAACCCAAAAATTATAGATTGAACTAGAGCCTAAGCGTAATGTCAAGAAGGTTTGAAATAAAATTCCCTTATGTTAGTAGACCAATTAGGTGTCTTATGGGGGGGGGGGGTTTATAAGTCAAGGCATAAGGGAGGAGTGCCAAGCAAAAAGGGGCAAGCCAAGGCAAAAGTCCAAGGCTGCCCCAAACTTGGAGCTACTGCCTCAAGCTCCACGGCCATCACCACAGCTCGTGGTCATGACCATGGGCAAGTGGGAGGCTCCGTGGAGTTTCCTTGGCCAAGGGAGAGGGACCTCCAAGTGTCCTAGACACTACCTCACCCTTCACTAGAGGGAACACATGTCGTGGTCCACTTCACGACTCGTGAAGGTGGGTGTGGAGTTCCCTTGGTGTTTTGGAAGTTGGGGGCGTTTGGGAGTAGCTACTGCCCAAGGCACCATGGGCTGTGGTGCACTTGACGAGGGAAAGGGGTAGCTCGTGAAGGTCACTTGGCACCAAGGCTTGAAGGCCTTGCCACCACAAGGCCAAGTGATGACCAAGGCTATCACCACGGACCGTGGTCTTCACCACGGATCGTGGGAGGCTCCGTGGTCTTGCCTTGGCCAAGTGTTGGCTTGTGCACAAGAGAGGGTATACTACCTCCAACACCATGGACAACACCATGGTCCATGGTGTACTTCACGACCCAAGGAGAGTTGGCCGTGGTCCCTGACAGGGGACCATTTGAATGAGAAGTTTGGGACCATTTCTTTCAAGTCCAAATTAAGTGGGGGTGTTTTGGGTATTTTAGGGGTTAAAGATATATTGAGTTTTAAGTCTAAATTCATTAGTATTGGTCATTATTCACAACACCCAATTGAAATAAAAAACTCTCCTACTTCTCTCTAAACTCTCTCTCTAAAACTAAAGAAGAAGAAGAAGACATTGGAGCTAGGGTTTCAAGGTTCTTCCCCAAATTTCTAATAGTTTCTCCATTTATTCTCAAGGGATAAACTAAGGTATGGTGGCTCTTCACTCTTGG
Source organism: Solanum stenotomum (assembly GCF_019186545.1). NCBI lineage: Eukaryota > Viridiplantae > Streptophyta > Magnoliopsida > Solanales > Solanaceae > Solanum > Solanum stenotomum. The sequence goes on from NC_064292.1 coordinate 33,305,868, forward strand.
GATCTTTTCCCCAAGAGGCCCTCTCAAAATTGGATTTCAAAGTTCCCCAAATTCTAGTTTTCTCTCAATTTAGTGGGTCACTTTCCAAATGTGTTTTATTTGATTTATAGTGATTAATTATGGTTGTATATTATGGTTTATGGATGAATTAATGTAGTGTTGTTGGTTTTTGAACAAATCCCCACAAGACCCATGAATTTTCCCTTCTTTCTCACTTTAAACCCTAGTATGGCTTTAATGGTGGAGTAAGGATGATAATCTAATATGTAATTGTAGATTTCATTATTGTATTATGATGTTGATATATATGGCGGTTGATTATCAATGAATTAGGGTTGAATCTTGATATGAGTCTTGAAGGCTATGAATGAAGGTTGTCAAATTGATGAATGTTCATATATTGAATTGTTGATCCACTTAAGGTGGAGGTGCTACTTGATTATGAATTGTGGTGATTGATTTATGTTCCTTTTCCCTACAACCCCAAGTGTTGACAAATATGCTATGATATGAACATGAATGTTAAGCTATGATTACGGTAGTATGTGTATGATGAATAGAAGGTAAGTCTCATGAACGCTATATGACTATGCTATGAATGAACATTATTATATGTTGAGGGTTTTATGATGAAAGGTTATTCTTATTTTATAACTTATGAGCTTTATGAAGAATGATGGGTTGAATTCCTAATACATTCCTTATTGAATTAATGTGTAAATAAAGGCCTAATACTACATTAAATGGGATATGAGCATAGCACCGAGTGAACATGATATGAGATGGAAGCTTTTACATTTAGCAAGTCCGGATTCCCATATGGGTTCCTTCTACGTTTAGCAAGTCCGGGTTCCCAATATATATGTTGTCTCATGAGATGGAAACCTTCTACGTTTAGAAAGTCCGGGTTTCTAGTAGCAATCTCCTTGTTTCTTAACTATGTTTGCCCACATAGGTATTAGCTAGTGGATCCACTTATATGCTATTATGTTAGTTCTACCGTGGCAAGTAGCACACTCGCTTACGGTGTGGGAGTAGAACACCGGATTCCATGTAAGCTCTCATGGTCTATGTCAGTTAGTGCTAATATCCCTATGTTTTAAGAAGATGATCTAAGGTGTGAACATGACTTATGTAAATGGCTTATGAACTCTAACTAGGACTACTTGAGGGATACTACATAGTATAGGTGAGGGTATGGGACTTTACCTATGCATTGCACAAGTGGGTTCTTTGAGGAGTTCTTGTATGAGTCCTTTATATGTGGTAAGGTATGAATGATGTTAAGGTTGGTTTCACCTATTATGAT